>NC_138771.1:345185460-345270460 GCF_965119305.1 Pelophylax lessonae
TTAGTTACACTTTAATCCCTACTTACATTTAACCATTAAGTACCAGAGCCCAATGTCAACCTGGAATATGGTATTTGAATAAGAGGGCTGTGAATTAAAGCAGGGAGAGAATGGGGCTTTACCTAAAGCTGGCCAAAGATGGATCAAAATGTGACTGCTTCAGCAGGGACCAGCTGAATTTCGATCCGTGTGTGGCTGCCCCTGCTTCACAGAAGTTGATTATTAGATTAACTTCTGTCAAATGGGAATGTTGGAAAACTGTTCTCTATCAGCAGCTTCAGCCCCTGATAAGAGTATTCTTACAGCTTAGAGCCCTACTGTCAGAATACTATGTCCGCTGACAAGGGGGGATTCCTCCATCCACTTCCCTTCTTTATTTTTTTTATTTTTTTTTGTTCAGTCCATTGGCTGAATGAAAAAAAATCCATCTGTGGTCAGCTTTATCTTAGGCAGAAGTTGAGGGTCCATGTACAGCTTGAGGCTAGGATTCAAGGAGACCCCACAGAGTTGGATTTTAGGCTAGGTTTCCACTAGTGCGGCTATGAAGTCGTGCTACTTCTAGCGCGACTTCGTAGCTTAAGTTGTTTGTGGCTTTCAGTGAGACTTGTCCCTCATTATAGAGGGAAGTCGCACTGAAGAAGGCTCAAAAGTAGTGCACAAACTACTTTTGAAGTCGCCGCAACTGAAGCCGCGGCAATGGAAACGGGCCAGATAGAAATTAATGGCTTTTGACTTGCTGTGCGACTTGACATGTGTCAAGTCGCACAGCAAATCGCACTAGTGGAAACCGAGCCTTAATGCCAGAATGGATATTTGCAGACACTACAATTAGGAGGTTGCCTTACAATTTTTTCTTTTAGGTCAGATCATGTTCATTTGAAGCCATCAAGCTTTGCAAACTTTACATTCAGTTAAAGCAAGTTTATGGAGCATATTTGTAAAGCAGTAGTGAATATGACTTTCACCAAACACAGTGGTGTCATTTAACACATGTAGCAGGAAGATTCACCTGCATTGAGTGTTTGGCAATTGCCAGATTGTCTGCTTTAAAAATATATCCCTAAGGCCCCTTTCACACATGCTGTCCGTTTGTCCGTTTTTCATCCATCCGTTGACGGATGAAAAATGGACATCAATGTATCTCTATGTAAAAACGGATGACAACTGATGATCATCAGTTAACATCCGTTTTCATCCGCTTCCGTCAATGTCCGTTTTTTTGAACGTATGAATGCCCTATTTTTCATCCGTCAAAAAAATGGATCGGACGAAAAATGGATGACAACGGATGAAAAACGGGTGACAACGGATGAAAAACGGATAACAACTGAAGAAAAACGGATGATAACTGATGAAAAACGGATGAAAAATGGATGAAAAACGGATGAAAAACGGATACATTTTGATGTGACTGAACTGATAAACTGAACCGTATGTGTGAAAGGGGCCTTAGTGTTTTAATTAACGAAAGAGGAATCTGTGTACATTGCTGGTAAAGATGCACACATTTGTCTCTTTTCCCTGAAGCATATGGTTAAAGTCTAAATTCCCATAATTCAACCTAAACTATGCCATATGGTACAATTTTCACAAACTTGGCTGGTGTTGTATTCGGCTGCCTATTGGTCCTGATTTATGGTTTAATAATACGGCTACTCTCTGGCAAAGCAGCCAACAAACCGATTCATTTCATTTGTGCACACATTTCTGGGAGGATAAAATAGGCTTCTGCAATGCAGAATTGCCAACTCGGCGGCAAGATTGTGCTGCTTATTATTGTTCTATTTATGCCTTTTCTTGTAGTTAGTTTTTATTGTAATGGTTTAGGGGGAGAACAATGAAGAGGATGCAGAATGAGCACTAAGAACACAAACCACAATTTCCATTCCATTGCCTGAATATTTCAAGCGTACTAGGCAATGAGGATTCACACATGAATGTAAATGAAGACATGTTCTGCCGATGTAAAGAAAATCAGCGGGGTAGAATGTATAACAAATGTTCTAGAAGGAACACGATCCACAGATATGTATTAAACATAGAAGCTTGAGCACAGGTGGTGCTTGACCCATAAATCACACAAAAGAAATACAAAATATAACTTACTGAACAACAACTTGTAATAATAACAGAATAGGTAATTGGCCAAATAATTAGATGGGAGAATAACTGTAACTTGCAGTTACAGGTGCAAAGTTTAAATTTAAATGCAAAACAGGGTCAGAATAGCAAGAGCATGCACACAATGCACACTCCTGAATAATACAACACAGATTATAAAAGCTGCACAAACATGTCCTCTTCACAGCAATGTCCCTGTGACTCAGGGTAAGATGTATTTGCATATGGAACATTCATTTCATCAGTTCAGTCGCGTTTTTTTGTCATCAAGTTTTTTCAGTCAACATCAGTTTCACATCAGTTTTTCATCCGTTGTCATCCTTTGTCTTCCGTTGTCTGCTTTTCATCCATTGTCATCCTTTGTCGTCCATTGTCATCCGTTTTTCAACCGTTGTCATCGTTTTTTATCCGTTCTTTTTTTTTAACAGATGAAAAATAGGGCTTTCATTCGTTCAAAAAAATGGATGTTGATGGAAGCCACTGAAAACGGATGTAAATGGATGATCATCCATTTACAATCCATTTTTTCATAGGAATGCATTGATGTCTGTTTTTCTTCCGTCAACGGATGGATGAAGAACGGAAGAATGGTCTGTATGTGTGAAAGGGCCCTAAGGCATATACGTACCATTCAACCGTTTTGCATCCATCCAACGATGAATGAAAAACAGACATCGCTGCATTCCCATGGAAAAATTGGATTGTAAATGGATGATCATTCATTCACATCCGTTTTCATCCGCTTCTTTCAACATCCGTTTTTTTTAACAGATGAAAGCCCTATTTTTCATCCGTTAAAAATGATGACAACAGATAACAACAGATGAAAAACTGATGACAAAGGATGAAAAACGGATGACAACAGATAACAACAGATGAAAAAACTGAAGATAAAGGATGAAAAATGGATAAAAAACTGATGGCAAAGGATAAAAAATACATTTGTCATCAGTTTTTCATCCTTTGTCATCAGTTTTTCATCAGTTCTCATCCGTTGTCATCCATTTTTCATCTGTTTTTCGCCTGATCTGTTTTCTAATGAATGAAAAATAGGGCTTTCCTCCATTCAAAAAAAATGTATGTAAATGAATAATCATCCGTTGTCATCCTTTTTCCACAGAAATGCATTGAATCCGTCAACGGATGGATGAAAAAGGGACAGACAGTCCATATGTGTGATTTTTTCAGTCAACATCAGTTTTTCATCCTTTGTCTTCAGTTTTTCATCCTTTGTCATCAGTTTTTCATCAGTTCTCATCCGTTGTCATCCATTTTTCATCTGTTTTTCGTCCAATCTGTTTTCTAATGGATGAAAAATAGGGCTTTCCTCCATTCAAAAAAAATGTATGTAAATGAATAATCATCCGTTGTCATCCTTTTTCCACAGGAATGCATTGAATCCGTCAACGGATGGATGAAAAAGGGACGGACAGTCCATATGTGTGATTTTTTCAGTCAACATCAGTTTTTCATTTTTTGTCTTCAGTTTTTCATCCGTTGTCATCAGTTTTTAATTCGTTGTCACCCATTTTTCATCTGTTGTTTGTCTGATCCATTTTTAAACAGAGGAAAAATAGGACTTTCATGAATGTAAAAAAATGGATGTAAATGAATGATCATCCATTGTCATCCGTTTTTCCATAGGAATGCATTGAGTCCATTTTTCATCTGTCAAGGGATGGAAGAAAAGCGGACGAATGGTCCATATGTGTGAAAGGGGCTCTCTCCTGCAGCAAAATCTGTTTAGAAAACAGACAGATGCTTGCCTTTATCCTCAAAAACAGCGTGTCTCTCAGTGAAGTTCTAGAGCAGACCTGGTAACACAGGTTATCAGATGAAGAGATCGCAGCTGAGGGCACCCAGAAGGAGCCACTTTACTGGAACTACAGTACTCTGGTAGCAATTGGAGATGGCCTTACCACAGTAACTGGGTCTTCTGGAGAAGCTGCATGCTATAGGCTCCTGTCTAGCTGCCCAAATACTGTCTCTGACAGTGGTTGGCCACTCACCCAACTGCAGATCACTTACTCATATCAGGTATTGCCTCTGAACTCCTGATAAAGGGAAGCAGGGAAACCTACCTTCCCTGGGCGTATACAGGAACCCTGGCAGTTTTAGAAAAATAAGTTACAAGGGCCTGTGCCTGCATATGAGCATTCTGCGTAGAAGGGCACTCCGATACACCAACCTGAGCACACAATATTTTTAAAGTCTAAGTTGACCCTTAATTAAAAAATATTAAATGCACATACACTATATTTCTAGTGCTTAAATATCAGCAAAGCCTTGCTGTCTTCAAAATGTGACAGTGGGTGCAGGGAAACCTCATCCACTGTCACACGGGGGGGGGGGGGGGGGTAATGGTAGTTGTTGAGGAGCTCAGGAGGGACAACTAGAACATGTCACATGCTACATCCTGTGTACGGGTATAAAAAGGTGAACTTTTACTTTAACAATGGCTTTAACAGTCTAGTATTTCTTGAACATTCAGATGCTATTTTTCTACCTTAGGAGGCTATATACTGCTAAGGTTTACGGTTTCTTGAGGAACGCATGCAGACAAAACCTTTTTTTTTTTTTTTTTTTTTTCTAGTTTTGGATAGCACAGGGGCGGTTTACCCTATTTTTTCTGTGTAGTACTCAGATTTCCTTTTGCTAATCTGTTCATGAGACCCAACAGAGAGTGAGAGAAAATCTCTATAAAGTGGGGTGAAATACCCTCTTAGACAGCTGCCACCAGGGCAGGTGTCTCCATTAGTAAATCTGCCTAGTGGGAATACAGGAATAGAAACTTGACAGGACTTCCACTCTTTCTCTACTACTATCCAAAGCTATAAAAAAATGTTTCGGCTATACATACATGTAGTGAAGTAATCTATTGTGTTTGCCTGGTCAATGTTTCCTAAGCTTGGTGTTTGATTTCTACCACTTGGTTCTGGAAGAAGCTTCCACAATATAGGGCAGGGAGAGTCAAATGTCCAGTATAAATATTTATCATGCTCCAGCCAATCCTTGGAAGAAGGCACCCAAAAGTTGGCTAGGCAGGTGATAAATGTTTGGGAGGCCTTTCCAGAGTATTCTTTCCTCTGCTAGGAGGTGAACAGATACACTAAAACAAGGGTGACTGGGCCCCAGCAAGAGCTGAGCTGAGGACCTAGAGAAGATTGCTAATGGATTTTTGCTATAAGGCATTGTTCTTAAGTCCTGGTCTGGGGAAGGATCTTTTATCTTCCTCACTGAGGATCTACCTGTGGAGGCTAGGTGGCAGACAGATACTTGGACATTGTAAGTAAGATCTGGTTGGGACTTGTGTACTTGCTACTACAAGAATTTGTGCGGAAAGTCTGTCTTCTTGTTAATCTTTTTGGAGTATCCTGAAACTCCTGAACCCCTCTTCTGTTTCATATTATTCCTCAATAAACTCATGTGCATGGAACTGTGCTTGTGACTGGCAGCTTCTGTACTACTTTAGGAGAAGCTGTATCATTCACAGCAGCCCCTCCAGGGTGAACGCTACATACATTTTAATAAGAGGTTTTATCAATCAAAGGTGTGATGCAAAATAATCACCCACACAAAAAGAACAATGATGCTAAATTGTATTTAACTAAGGTGCCAACACATCCCAAGGAATATGTGATATCTGTAAAAATGAATTTCAAAGTGATGCAGTAAGCGCAGATCCAACAAACAATGAGCATCAGATATAAGGATAAACAGGATATAAGAAAAAAAAATTGTTAAAAAAAAAAAAAGAATAAAATTTGCAATTAACAAAACACAGCCATTCCAGAACTTCAGGGTGCCACCCTTCAAAATTGCATTCAAGCTTTCAAGGCATTTTGTTCCATTACTGTTGCTGTAATGACAATCCATGGTTCTATCCCCTCTTATTAGCTATATGCAATACATTATGACCATCCAAAACTGTAAATACTAATGTAACCACTTAAAGTGAACTAATGCATTTTCCCTCTCAATGATTTTACATTTCACCCACATTTCCATTTGCATTTTCTCAAAGTAGATCTCATTTTCCCCACAATCACACCTTTATAACAATGTGTAGGAAAACAGGATGGCTTCGGAATGCATCGTGACTGCGGAATGTATAATTACAGAATCGCAGCATGTAATTTCTATACATTTTAGTATGTAACGTGAAAGCATTTTAGTCAAAGTTGCAGCATTTCTAGCAATTGCCAGAATGTTTAAAAGCTTTAGTATTATGCTACTTTTCAAACATTCATAAATCTAGATTTACAGTGTATAACTATTCATTTTACACAACAAACAGCCTAGTATAGGAAGCTGTACTGCAAAGATGTGTTCAGATCCAACCGAAATTCCAATAAATTTTGTATAAATACCATAGTATGGTTTTCCAAACTCTACCCCAACCTATTTTTAGGGGGACCTCTGTCCAAAACGTGTAGTGACACCAGAACATTAAATTGTCCCGATGTAAAATCAGCAATATTTTTACCTGCGATTCTGTACAAAGAGCTAAAAAACTTTAGCCACTTGCTGACCACCTAATGTACATTTACTGTGAAAAGTCGGCTCTATTGCACAAAATCACGTACCTGTACGTCGTTATGTGCAATAGCCTCTAGGGGGCGCGATCGCCGCCAGAGGCACGATCGCATGCTGATTGGACAGAGGGGAGCCAATCAGCGGGTCTGGCAGATGCGATGTCCGCTGGCCACCCGCAATCATTCACCAGAAAGGCAGAATGGCGGTCTGCCTATGTAAACAAGGCAGATCGCCGTTCTGACAGGGGAGAAGATGGAGATCTTGTGTTTCTGTTAATCAGGAACATGGCTGTCTTTCTTCCCCAGTCAGAGCACCTGCCCCCACACAGTTAGTAAGCACTCCCTAAGGACACATTTAACCTCCCTGATGTTAACCCCTTCCCTGCCAGTGTCATTAGAAGTGTGACAGTGCATATTTTTAGCACAGATCACTGTTTTATTGTCACTGGTCCCCAAAAAATTGTGAAAAGTGTCAATTAGGTGTCCAATTTGTCCGCCGCAATGTCGCAGTCCTGCTATAAGTCGCTGATAGTCCCCAATACTAGTAAGAAAAAAATATATTCCATGATGCTTTAACTTTTGAGCAAACCAATCAATATACACTTATTGGATTTTTTTTTTTTTTTACCAAAAATATGTAGCAGAATACATATTTTTATAAATTGATGAAGAACACAGAATTGTTGACATTGTTGCAGATTTATTAACCACTTTGCCTCCGCTCACATTGAGCGTACTGCGGCAAAGTGGTTCGTTATCGTCCAGCGACGTAGACCTACGTCGCTGGCCTCCTCCCCCTGTAGGCGGCGCTCCCACTGTTTTCATTCACAGCGGGAGTCGGGCCAGGGGAGGAGCGGCGGCGATCGCCGCTGCTCTGCCCCGATCGTCGGGGAATCGAGTGAGGAGATCCGCCTGCCTGTGTAAACAGAGCGGGCGGATCTCCTAAGTGACAGGGACTGACAGATCGGAGTGTTCAGCATAGCTGAACATCCGATCTGTCCTTCTGTCACTCAGTCACCTCCCCCCCCACACGTCAGTAAGCACCAGGCATACATTAACCCCTCCCTCTCCAATAAAATTAACCCCTTCACTGCCAGTGTCATTTTTACAGTATCAGTGCATATGTATAGCACTGATTACTGCAGTAATGTCACTGGTACCCCCAAAAGTGTCAAAAATGTCAGTCAAGGGTCCGATCTGTCCGCCGCAATGTCGCAGTCCCCCAAAAAAAAATCGCACATCACCGCCATTACGCGTTTAAAAAAAACACCAAAAATGACAGAAATCTTTCCCGTAGTTAGTAAACGCAATAACTTTTGCGCAAACCAATCAAAATACGCTTATCGTGATTTTTTTTACCAAACATAGGTATAAGAAAACAAATTGGCCAAAAATTTTAAAAAAATTTGATTTTTACATTTTTTTTGGGGGAATTTCATATAAAAAAATGTTAAAAATATTGTTATTTTTTCAAAATAAATGCTCTTTTTTTGTTTATAGCACAAAAAGTAAAACGCGCACTGGTGATCAAATACCACCAAAAGAAAGCTTTGTTTGTGGGAAAAAAAGGACGTAAATTTAGTTTGGGTATGGCGTTGCATGACCGCGCAATTGTCAGTTAAAGTCGCACAGCGCCGAATCGCAAAAAGTGGCCTGGACGTAAGACAGCAAAATCCTCCGGTGGTAAAGTGGTTAAAAAAGAAAAACTGAAATATCACATGGTCCTAAGTATTCAGACCCTTTGCTGTGACACTCATATATTTAACTCAGGTGCTTTCCATTTCTTCTGATCATCCTTGAGATGGTTCTACACCTTCATTTGTGTCCAGCTGTGTTTGATTATACTGATTGGACTTGATTAGGAAAGCCACATACCTGTCTATATAAGACCTTCCAGATCACAATGCATGTCAGAGCAAATGAGAATCACGAGGTCAAAGGAACTGCCTGAAGAGCTCAGAGACAGAATTGTGGCAAGGCACAGATCTGGCCAAGGTTACAAAAAGATTTCTGCTGCACTTAAGGTTCCTAAGAGCACAGTGGCCTCCATAATCCTCAAATGGAAGACGTTTGGGACGACCAGAACCCTTCCTAGAGCTGGCCGTCCGGCCAAACTGAGCTATCGGTGGAGAAGAGCCTTGGTGAGAGAGGTAAAGAAGAACCCAAAGATCACTGTGGCTGAGCTCCAGAGATGCAGTCAGGAGATGGGAGAAAGTTGTAGAAAGTCAACCATCACTGCAGCCCTCCACCAGTCGGGGCTTTATGGCAGAGTGGCCCGACGGAAGCCTCTCCTCAGTGTAAGACACATGAAAGCCCGCATGGAGTTTGCTAAAAAACACCTGAATTACTCCAAGATGGTGAGAAATAAGATTCTCTGGTCTGATGAGACCAAAATAGAACTTTTTGGCCTTAATTCTAAGCGGTATGTGTGGAGAAAACCAGGCACTGCTCATCACCTGTCCAATACAGTCCCAACAGTGAAGCATGGTGGTGGCAGCATCATGCTGTGGGGGTGTTTTTCAGCTGCAGGGACAGGTTGCAATCGAGGGAAAGATGAATGCGGCCAAGTACAGGGATATCCTGGACAAAAACCTTCTCCAGAGTGCTCTGGACCTCAGACTGGGCCGAAGGTTTACCTTCCAACAAGACAATGACCCTAAGCACACAGCTAAAATAACGAAGGAGTGGCTTCACAACAACTCCGTGACTGTTCTTGAATGGCCCAGCCAGAGCCCTGACTTAAACCCAATTGAGCATCTCTGGAGAGACCTAAAAATGGCTGTCCACCAACGTTTACCATCCAACCTGACAGAACTGGAGAGGATCTGCAAGGAGGAATGGCAGAGGATCCCCAAATCCAGGTGTGAAAGACTTGTTGCATCTTTCCCAAAAAGACTCCTGGCTGTATTAGATCAAAAGGGGGCTTCTACTAAATACTGAGCAAAGGGTCTGAATACTTAGGACCATGTGATATTTCAGTTTTTCTTTTTCAATAAATCTGCAACAATGTCAACAATTCTGTGTTTTTCTGTCAGTATGGGGTGCTATGTGTACATTCATGAGGAAGAAGAATTAACTTAAATGATTTTAGCAAATGGCTGCAATATAACAAAGAGTGAAAAATGTAAGGGGGTCTGAATACTTTCCGTACCCACTGTATATATTTTTTTTTTTTTCAAAATTGTTGCTCTTTTATTGTTTACAGCACAAAAAATAAAAACTGCAAAGGTGATCAAATACCACCAAAAGAAAGCTCTATTGGTAAAAAAAAAAAGGACATAAAATGTATTTGGGTACAGCGTCACACGACAGCGCATATGTCAGTTAAGGTAATGTAGTTCTGTATCGCAAAAAAATAACCTGGTCATGAAGGGGGTAAAACCTTCCGGGGCTGAAGTGGTTAAAGAGCATTGACAGTGAATTTTAAGTTATTATTATTTAAGTTATTGTAACGTTTCCATGAAAGTATTTCCACTGTCTCACATTTTTTTTTTTTTTTTATTGCTTGAAAGCCCATACTCAAGATTTGGACCACCACCCACACTCCAGTTCTCCTCCCCCTGCATTAGCTTATTTTTAAAATTCTTTATACATTCCCTTTTACCTGATGTCTTTGGTCTGATTACATGATATAATGGGTTATCTTTATAAATACTGAGAACTGTAGTTATGCAATGACATGGCGCTGTTCTTTGCAGCATTCTCCTGTGAGCCCAAGATGGCTTCATGATGCAAGTAAGTTGAATGACCCCAAGCAACATTCACCCTGGACTGGTGCTGGAACATAAGGGAAGATAGGCGGAACTGCTCTACAGCATGGAGAGGGCAAGAACTGCTTTTTTATTTTTTTTAAACAGGAGGGAGGGGTTAATTTAAAAAAAGGTTTTTATTACTGTATTACAAATACTGAGCTGATGGCTTCCTTCCTTCCTTTTCATTTTCCTTCTAACATCTCTTTACTAAAGAGCTAGCTACAGTATGTTGTTTGAAAGTAATTTTAGGCAAACATTTTATATATATATTACAGCACTAACCTTGGTACCGGGTGAATGCAATGGCTGGGGAAGATACCAACTTTTCCTGTGACCAATGAGATTCCTCGAAGCCAGCCTTCTTGGAACTTTCCCAGGATACGAACACCTTCTCCTTTTTGCAGATCCATTTCTTCTGGTCCATGAGCTGTGTATGGATGGACAGCAATACCCCTGTTAAAAGTAAACATGAGACTTTACAGAAATGTTGCAATAAACCAGTGTAGCAAGGTTTCCAGGCTTATGGCCTGATGTGGGTCTGCCATTAGTACCGGTAATCTCTCTAGCCCATGTAAGCTGTGACCCTGGGTGTGACAACTGAAGCAGCGACAACTCTGGTATCTTTGTTTGTGGGTTTTATTGGAATTAGGGGATGGGAGAAGGGAATAAGGGGGATACTCCTTGAGGCTTAACTAATTACAATTGGGACTTTACTTCTGAAATGCCCGTTGGCGCTTCCTTGACGCCAGCCGGCACCAGCCAACGCTCACTGACACTGAGAACACTCTGTAGAACAGAAGAAGTGCTGAATCCTCGACTTATAGTCCAGAAGATCCAAGACTCAGAACTGTAGAACTCCTGACATTGTTGTACTGTGAAAGTCACTGAATACTTCCCCCGCCTGGCACAGCTTGAGGTAGTATATAGTAGAACTCTGTATAGCTGTCACTGTAACTGGCACGCTCTGTGCAATTCAGGGCCCAAACTGCAGGTGCCCCCTTTGACCTTGAACTCTTCAGGGTCCACTGACTATGTACCTCCTCTGTAGCTTCAGGGTCCTCAACCTAGGTACCCCCTTTACAGCTAGCTGACACTGGATCCCAGAACCTCTTCTGGAGTGGTCCCCTCTAACTTCAGGCAGACCCCCAGGGGCAATCCTCAGTACTTACGACCTGTGTAGGCCTCCTGGGACTGGACCCCTCTCTCTCTCTGCAAGCTCTCGGGATCCCCTCAGCTCAACTCAGCACTCTCTGGACACTCAGGCGACACCCTGAGACATCCACCTTCCTCAGACAGGAGGAAAGACAGCTGCACTCTCCTTCCTGGGACTCTGCTCCCGCCAAAAACACTGTACCATGCACTTCCCCCCAAACTTATACCCACTCCCAGAATCCTTTGCAGCATAATCTGCCTTCTGGGGTAGTTACAAGCTGGGATGTGTCCCCTGATTGGGCTTTCCACACTGTCCTATGAGAAACCTCTCACAGGAGCCAGTGGGGAAACTTCTCCCCTTAGCAGGCACATCTGGAAGCCCTGACACCCTAGCTAAATAAATCATAGCCCTGCTGTTAGACAGACAAGGCCCATTATAGTTTTACCTAGCACCTACCTGTAGGGTGCTACACCAGTGTTTAAAGAATGGAACTTGTTTGAGCTTTTTCACACAAGAACACAAACATAAATGCAAGCTTTACTTATTTAGGCTAATATGCATTTTAGACCCGGTATGTTGTGTTTCTTAAATACTCAACCTGAATGTGATTGATGCACCCAAGATGCAGAACCTCTCCAAATCTCCTCCTTTATCTGCTCTTATGTTGCTTGTTTATTTAGAATTGGGTAATCTGTGTATAGTATCTGCCCTCTACAAATCTCTTCCTTTATCTGCTCTTATTTTGCAACTGTGCCAGAGTTGAAGGAAGAGTGGAGCAGGGACGTGCAGTCAGGGGAGGCAGAGCCTCACCTGCCATGAACATAAAAAAAACAAAAAAGCAAACAAAACAAAAACAAAAAATGATCAAATTGCGAGGGTCATAGCTCGGCGACCTGGGGTCTCCTAGCACCTATGGTTCTGGATATACGGGGCTCCTTGCGCAGCCTGTCAGAGGCTGTTTGTAGCAGACTGAGAGGATAAGCTCGCAGTGCCTCTGATTTCTTGTCAGAGGCACTGAGCTTAATGGACAGCTTGGAGCTTTATACCATTGGTCCAAGCTGTCCAATAAAAATGCTGCAGTGGAGGCTCTCCTCTCACTGTCATAGAAGTGGGCATGTGTCTAAAAGACACATGCTCCCTTCTAGCCCAGCCCTCTTAACTACAAGGAAAAAACATGGGTTTATGGGTATAAGGTTTACCCATAATCCCATGTTTTTCTCACACAATTAAGAGGGAGAATCTGCTGCTGCTGAAAAGGTACTTTTTATTCAAGCAAAATAATATATTGGTATGCTATATGTTATAACATAATAATTTATTATTTATCTAATTACTGTGAAATAATTGGTTTGAAGTTATAAAGTTATAACTTCAAACTTCAGTAATTTGTACGTTAAGCCACCTGCTTGACACTTGAGTACAGTTTTTTAAAATATAGTAAAATACCTTAAAAACAATATATAATTATTTGTATATTACTGTAGCAGGTTTTCCAGGCATTGGGCCTGATGTGCGTCTGCCATTGTTACCGGTTACCTCTCCAGCCCATGTGAGCTGCGACCCTGGGTGTGAGAACTGAGACATGGACAACTCCGGCATCTTTGTTTGGTTGTTTTATTGTATTTTTAGGGGATGGGAGAAGGGAATGATTTGGATACTCCTTTGGCTCGACTATGTACAATTCTGGGACTTTATAGCAAAAATGGCCGTTAGCGCTGTCTTGACGCCAGCCGACGCTAGCCAACGCTTACTGGCGCTTTGAACACACTGTATCTCTGAAGGCTGTGCTGGAACTCCGACTTAAGTCCAAAAGATCCAGGACCGTAGAATACTGAACTTCTAACAATACTTGCAATCAAAAGTCACTGACTACTCCCTCCTGCCTTGCACTGGCTTGAGGTAGCTTGTTGTGAGTTCCTATATGGCTTCAACTCTTAACTGATGCACTAGACACTGTGCATTGACTCTTCAGGGCCCAAACTGCAGGTGCCCCCTTTCACACTTCAGGGTCCTCAATCAAGGTACCCCCTCTATCCCTTCAGGGTCCTCAACCTAGGTACCCCCTTTACAACTAGCTGATACTTGGATCCTAGAACCTTCTCTGGAGTGGTCCCCACTGACGCTAGGCAGAACCCCCAGGGGCAATCCTTCCCGCCAAAGACGCTCAGTCACGCAATCCCCTCAGACTTATACCCACTCCCAGAATCCTTTGCAGCAGAATCTGCCTTCTGGGGTAGTTACAAACCTGAATGTGTCCCTGATTGGGTTTCCTCCAATGCCCTATGAGAAGCCTCTCACAGAGCCAGTGGGGAGACTCCCCTCTCATCAGGCACACCTGGAAGCCATGACACCCTAACTAAAAAGCAATCATGGCCCTGCTGTTAGGCAGACAAGGCCCACTATGCATTTACCTAGCACCTACCTGTAGGGTGCTACACCCACCCCACACCAATATGAGTCAGGTCCCTCTGACTCTTAGGGGGCCGCCTCCTGCCAAAAAAAGGAGTATCCCGCAAACCTGGAAAGGGGGAAAAGGGAAAAACGAATTTACAAATAAATTACCGTAAAAAAAATAGATCTTTACACTCTGCTGTACAAATTTTATAAACAGTTTAAGGTGCATGAAAACTGATGCACCCCCACCAAATAAACTCACTTGGTGGAGAACAGCAAAGAAAAATACAATGCAAGCATCCTGACTGTTTATCTCTAAGGTGGTCCCATCTGTATAGAGAAAAAGGAAGCAAAAGTTAGTCAACTACATACACATATGAAATGCAAGCCTAACTATCTCAACAGTTGAGTGGAAAGACCCTCCCTTACTGGTTGTAAGGGCGATCTTTCCACTCCCTCCCTGGCTGCCTCTACTAGCCAGTGTCTTGACATGCCAGGGTCTTCTCCTCCCTTGAAGAGCTTGTCCCCTACCACTAGCTGTCTATGCAGAGTCCCTTTTGTAGAAGTGAAGCACAGCGCCCTCTGCTGTCCTTCCAAGCACTTCAGTAAGGAAACAAGGCAGGTCACAGTCTCTCATGACCTACAGTCCTGCTGAGTCAGGTAAACATCACAGAGGTCCTTCAGTGCACCCCCCACCAAAGTTCCTGGACGCACTTGAACTTTGTAGCAATATCTTCATCTGTCAAGACTGTGGATGACGTCCCACACAGCCATTTGTAATCCAAAAAAGATCCTGGCCCGATGGATCTAGCACAATAAACAACTTTCCAGAAGACCTGGGGCCGATGGCCCTAAAAGTTCGGAAACTGCAACACTTGACTTCCAAAAGACCCTGGCCTGATGGACCAAGGGGTCCACTTTAAACTTCAAACACTTGCAACTTGAATTCAGCAGTATATCTTTTTAAAGTTTCCTTAGTCAGTTGTGGTAGGCAGCCAGTCACACATTTTTTTTCTTCTCTGCTCCTGGATCTCCTCCCTTGAAATGAAATACTGGCAGTCCTTATATGTAATACTCAGGGTGGGGCACTTGAACATACTCCCCTTGTTCATTCTTGACCCGGATGGACCAAGCGTGTCTTGAGTCATCTGGGCGGCGGGCATCCATCCTATCTATATAGATGAAGCGCCCATAGTACCATCGAGTTTTCACCATGTTAAATTTTTCTTTAAGCCCTTCCTCCAGAGAATCTTGGTAAGGTTTTGGGACAAACAGAAAGTCCCAAATTAGTTTGTCGCATCAGAAGTCCCTGAACTTTTCCACCAATAGCATTACCTCCCTTGGTGCTTAGGGGTAGTCAAAACCATACTCCAGTGCAACCTTCTTCTGCATCCACTGTTGCATCCTGGACAACCGGGGGAGGGTTCTCCGGTTTCCTCTCCCTGGTGGAGAAAATGGGGTGCATACTCTCTGTATCCTTTCCTTGTACGCTGTATTTTGGTCTCTGGCCCTAACAATGTTTCCTGGAGGGGTGAGGTCTGGGACCCTTGTAACATAGGCGTCACAGATCCCCAATTTCTGGGCCAGTTCCCCCCTTTCAATAGCATCCTGGGCTATCTGGTCTAAAGGCACAGTCACTTCGGGACCTGGGGAGCTGCTCCCAGCTTCTGACCCCCATTCCCACTCAGTCTTGTCAATTGATCCCCAGTCACCCATTCCTCCTTCAAGTGATCCATACTTCATGTAGAAGGATGGGAAATCAGCTCTTACAGGGCCCCTCTCACCCTCACTGCTGGTGCTGGTAGGTGATGCTTGAACTGTATCCGGTTTTACAGGCTGTGGGATACTGATGGGGGCGGATCCCGCTATGGCCCAGGAGGTAGGTTTCTCTGGCCATTCTCCAACTGTTTGGGTGGATACGGATCCCCTCCCTATGGAGCTCTGTGACCGAACTCCCTTCCCCCAGACTGTAGGCCCACTGACTGCTGGCAGGGCCTCCAGCTGTATCATGAGCTTGAACATGCCCCTCCCGGCCCTGCGGAGGAACTTTGACTCGTTCCCAGTCACCTCCTGAGTGAGGCCTGTCTCCCACATAATGGTGAGCTTCTTGGTACGGCCCTCACTTTTCTCTGCCCTGAGCAGCAGATCACCACATTGCCCACATTGGACCCACGCCTGCACCCTCAGAGTAACAGTGGCACACTGGGGACATACCACTCCTAGGAACTCTCGACCGCCTCCGGTGCACAACATGAGTCTGCCATTCGGCACCATCCACATACCGGTATCCCAAACTAGAGTGTGATTGGGCTGGTTGATCTGCTCTCGGCTAATAGCAAGAACACTCTTCGCTCCTCTCACGAACGACATGTCTCTCTCTCTCCTACACGTGTCTCCCGCACAGCCACATCCGAAGGAGGGGATATTAATAGGGTCTCCTGAGTCACTCCTGATTGGCCGGAAGTTTCCCGCTGTCTCCACCCTTTCGCCATATTGGGCGATGACTCCTCCTGTTGGCCAGATCTGCATGTGGCGTGCTTTCCTGCGCGGTACTGTAACTCTTCCCCTGCCATGCTTCTTCACTGCAAGCCTCTGGGAAATAGCTGCTAAGCGGACCATGTCACTTGCTAGACATGCATCCGCCCATCTCAATTGCACAAGGGCCACAACTGCGCCTTCCTTTACTGAAGCCAGCTGTTCCTCCTTGCTCGGCAAGAGTAGCATCCCGCTGTCGGTCGCACGGCCGATACTTCTCTTCCTTGCCACACACGTGCAATCCTCATCTTCCATACTGGCTCCGGAATTAGCCCAACCGCCCCTCTTGGCATGGCCGACTACGATCCAACAGTATCGGTGCAGCAACTATAGAGAATGATTGTCCCGCTGTCAAATGTACGGTCAACATCCTTCCATATAGTATGCACAACTACCAGGTCCCTGGCACCTCTCTTCCCATGCCCCCGGCCTCAATCTTCACTCTCCTCACCAGGACCTCCAGCCTCCTCTTCTCTGCCCACCCCGGGACTCCTGACACCATCTTCACTGCCCACCCTGGGACTTCCTACTGTTAAGCAGTTGCAGCATTCATACACTTTGACACTTTTGCCTCCTGCTCTCCATTTTCTGATAGCAGAGTACATTCCATAGTCCATATGAAAAGTCTTCATTACATTCCAATTTTCTTAGAACATTTGTGTTGCCACAAGCACCCTTCCATGTGGGCTTCCAACTTCATCCCACTCTCCCTTCCTCTCGCAGCTGCAGTCTCACACCCGGCACGGTGTTTGAATAACAGTTCTGGGCACAAAAATGGATTTTTTGGACGTTTCTTTTTGCCGTTGCCAAGGGCAACTGGCCCAGCAACTGATGGCAAAATCCCAGACGAGCCACCGAAATGTAGCAGGTTTTCCAGGTGTTGGGCCTGATGTGGGTCTGCCATTGTTACCGATTACCTCTCCAGCCCATGTGAGCTGCGACCCTGGGTGTGAGAACTAAGACATGGACAACTCCGGCATCTTTGTTTGGTTGTTTTATTGTATTTTTAGGGGACCGGAGAAGGGGATGAGTGGGATATCCCTTTGGCTTGATCATGTACAATTCTGGGACTTTATAGCAAAAATGCCTGTTAGCGCTGTCTTGACACCAGCCGACGCTAGCCAACGCTTACTGGCGCTTTGAACACACTGTATCTCTGAAGGCTGTGCTGGAACTCTGACTTAAGTCCAAAAGATCCAGGACCGTAGAATACTGAACTTTTAACAATACTTGCACTCAAAAGTCACTGATTACTCCCTCCTGCCTTGCACTGGCTTGAGGTAGCTTGTTGTGAGTTCCTATATGGCTGCAACTCTTAACTGATGCACTACACACAAAACTGCAGGCGCCCCCTTTCACACTTCAGGGTCCTCAACCTAGGTACCCCCTCTATAACTTCTATAACTACCCCCCTACAGCTACTTGGATCCCAAAACCTTCTTCGGAGTGGTCCCCACTGACGCTAGGCAATCCTCAGTACTCATGATTTGTGTAGGCTTTCCTGGGACTGGACCCCTCTCGCTCTCCGCTGTTTCTCGGCACACCGGATCCCCCTCAGCTCAACTCAGCACTCTCTGGATTCTCAGGCAGCACCCGAGACATCCGCTTCCTCTGACAGTAGGAGAGACAGCCGCCCTCTACCTCCCGGGACTCTGCTTCCCACCAAAGATGCCCAGTCACGCACTCCCCTCAAACTTATACCCACTCCCAGAATCCTTTGCAGCAGAATCTGCCTTCTGGGGTGGTTACAAGCCTGAATGTGTTCCTGATTGGGTTTCCTCCAATGCCCTATGAGAAGCCTCTCACAGAGCCAGTGGGGAGACTCCCCTCTCAGCAGGCACACCTGGAAGCCATGACACCCTAACCAAAAAGCAATCATGACCCTGCTGTTAGGCAGACAAGGCCCACTATGCATTTACCTAGCACCTACCCGTAGGGTGCTACATTACTTACTTATGGTAACTGACAATTTGCCACCTAGGCCAATTTTGACACTTCTCTCCTACATGTAAAAATCATCATTTTTTTGCTAGAATATTACTCAGAATCCAGAATTACTCAGAACCCAAACATTATATATATTTTTTTACCAGACACCCTAGGGAATAAAATTCTGGTTGTTTCAACTTTTTATGTCACATAGTATTTGCGCAGAAATTTTTCAAACGCATTTAAAAAAAACAAAAAACTATTTAATGAATAAAAAGAAAAAAACCTAAAGTTAGTCTGATTTTTTTATATATTGAAAAAAATCATGTTATGTTGAGTAAATAGATACCTAACATGATATGCTTCAAAATTGAGCACACTTGTGCAATGGCGCCAAACTCAGTACTTCAAAATCTCCATAGCCGACGCTTTAACATTTTTTACAGGTTACATGTTTAGAGTTACAGAGGAAGTCTAGTGCTAGAATTCTTGTTCTCATTCTAATGTTCGTGGCGATACCTCACACGTGTGGTTTACACATGCCAAAACATGTCCTTATGCTGGTTAAATTAGTACATTTTGAGAATTAATGAAGGTGCTATATATAATCTATATAATCAGAGAATGGTTCAGGTTCTATTCTTTTAATTATAGAGATTATATGGCACTTTAATTAGTTCTCATAATTTACTAATTTAATCAACATAAGAACTTGTTTTAATAAAATCAGGACTGTTGGTAGCTATATACAGCAGTGTAATTTTTATTTTTTATTTCTGCATTCTGTAATAGTCCTGTACTTGACCAGCGAAATCTCAGCATTTACAGGGCTGTTACAGAATGCAGAAACAAAAAACAAAAATCTGCTGTCCAATAGATTCCTTTCACCAGACGCTTATTTGTCTTGGAGAATCCGATTGACTGCCTGCGTCCTGACACGTGGGTTTTTAAGCGTAAGCCAATTGGCTGAAGATGAAGATGACATTTTTCATCTCATATCGCTCGGCTACACTGTGGGGGTTTATTCACTAAATGGTGATGAGGGGGTTTATTCACTAAAAATTAATGTGGGGTTCATTCACTAAATAATATGGGGGTTGTATCTGACTGTGATACTAGCCAGTGTCTCACCAGCCACTGACCTCACCACAAGTCCCTGGAGTGGACAATACACGATAGCCAGAAAGTGCAACAGTAGGTCAGCTGTGTTAACAGAGTGCAGATATGTTCCTTTTTCTATGGAAACAATGAATACCGGTCTGCAGGTATTGCCACGAAAAGGGTTTGCCTTGTGTTGCTATGGTGTGAACAAAACCTTTCCCCTATTTACCAAAATTGTAACATACTTACGCACCTTGGACATATTGTGGGAGGTGCCATGCCTTCTGCTTTGAGATCCTCCCGAATTGTGAGCAGCCACAAGATCTAAAAGTGCCTTGAGAAGAAGATGCAGCTTGGCAGGAGGTCCCATGTGATGAGGGAGATCTGGCAGATCGGTTAGAGGTGGAGAAGCCAGGCTCACTTGATCCCAGCCAATACAGGACAAGTGAGCCGTGGACAGATCCTCCCATTGCCACCAGGGTCGACTCCATCCATGGGGAGCCCATGATCGTGGAGTGGGAATAATCATCATCCCTGTTATCTCCAGTAGAAGAGCTGGCTCTGCCTGTGATGGCTGAGGTGGGAGTTACAGCAATCTGCTCTAAACTGGTGCTTGAGGAGCCAAGGAAAATAAAAGAGTCATACCAGGGATGGAGTTTCAGCTGAGAAGTGTTCTTCTACTGTCAGGTTGATGTTGGAGCCATCCCAGGGAAGTAATGGAGGTGGAGCAGGATTTCAGACTAAAACAGAGCCTATAGACGCTTCTGGAGTACTTTAGAGAGATGGGCTATCCCAAGAGGATAAAAAGTAGCACTTGTACCGCGTGGTTCCTAACCTATTTGTGGGCATGTGCACCCCAGTCATGGTGGAGAGGATGCCTAACAGTACTAAAGAGACAGTGAAGCCTGCAACAGCTGGATGAGTGCCTAATTCCTATCTGCCTCCTGGTTAGGGGCGTGAATGCTGGTTTACCCACTTTCAGCGTTATTTGGTCTGCAAGAGTACGATAACACTACAAGTTAGACTTGTAGTGTTTTTTTTTTTTTGGGTCATTAAAGCCAAACATCAGGTACTCTATGAGGCTACGGTTTTGGAACATTTGTGAGTACCCAGTCCATGCACTTTTGTAGGGGACTTTATCACTATTCAAGAGTTTTGCAGGTGTTATACAAAGTGGGACTAGGGAAGGTACATCTCTATGAATAAAGTTGTGTTCTCTTGGGCCTGGGGATGACAATATACACTATTATGTCTATAGGCTGCATGCCTTCACTGGTAAATGGAGGGAGTTCCTTGATCCTAATTATTATATGTTAACTACTTCTAAATGTTCTAGAGAATGCAACTGTTGACAGTTATAACTTTATATACATGTTTACTGTTTTATCAAAGTTTGTAACCTATATAATACTAGGGTCAATTATTCAGGAGATGAATTAGATCACTATTTGCAGGCAGTGGACTTTCCGGTCTTGACTGATAGAGATAGGGCCAAATTAGATGCCCCTATTACTCTCTTGGAGATCCAGGAAGTGGTGGCTTCCTTACAACCTGATAAAACACCAGGACCGGATGGAATTCCTGTTGAATTCTATAAAGCCCATATGGACCTCTTGGGTCCGCATCTATTAGCCACTCTTGTAGGATCTCTAAATGATGGGGAACTCCCTAAAACAATGAGCGAAGCGGTTATCGTCGTGATCCCTAAATTAGGGAAGGATCCATCATTATGTTCATCATATAGACCTATCTCTTTATTAAATGTAGATGGGAAGATCCTTTCTAAGATTTTGGCCACTCGACTTAATAGTGTTATTATAGACTTGATTCATCCGGACCAAACCGGATTTATACCTGAACGGGGTACGGATATTAATATCCGGAGACTGTTTACACATATGGCCTTGGCGTCGGGGGAGGGAGCAGGTGTGGTCGCCTCCCTCGACGCCGAGAAAGCATTTGATTCTGTTGAGTGGCCATTTCTTTGGAAGATCCTAGCTAGCTTCGGGTTTGGCCCCAACTTTGTCTCATGGATTAAACTTCTTTATGGGAATCCTACGGCTAGAGTCCGCACTAATTCATCCCTGTCGGATAAATTCCCTCTACTGAGGGGCACCCGACAGGGATGTCCGTTATCCCCGGCCTTGTTTGCCTTGGCTTTGGAGCCGCTCGCGATTATGTTGCGGGCGGACCCACAAGTCCGAGGCATTAAAGTGGGGGTTATTGTAGAGAAGCTGTCCTTATATGCAGACGACACCTTGATTTATTTGGCTGACGCTTCCACTTCATTACATAGGGCCCTACAATTATTCGACATCTTTGGTCGTTTTTCAGGTATACGTATTAATTGGTCTAAGTCTGTCCTTTTTCCACTACACCCATCGGTACCTTTAATTGATACTCAGACACCGTTGAAATGGGTACAGGATATGGTATATTTAGGTTAAAAGTGGGTCCAACATTGGATGTGTACCAGCAAAATAACATCGACCCTTTAGTTTCACAATTAAATAAAAGGTGTGCGTCATGGCGCATGCTTTCTTTGTCCCCGGTTGGCAGAATTAATTTATTAAAAATGAGTTATCTTCCGAAATTTCTGTATTTTTTTCGTAACTCCCCCATTGATATGACTAGAACCTTTTTTTCGAGATTAGATAGTATGGTAACAACTTTTGTATGGGCCGGGCGTACTCCACGAGTTGCAAGGCGCACGTTATATCTTCCTCTTGCAAGAGGAGGTCTAGCGTTTCCTAACTTTAAGTTGTATTTTTGGGCGGCTGTACTGGTCACGGTCCGGTGGTGGTTCTCCCAGCCCAAAACTAACTCCGCAGTTACATTAGAAGCAGCATTGCTGGGTTCCTATGCGGCCCTTAGTAATCTGGTTTTCCGGGGTGAACGGGCACATTCTCAAATAACCAGTCTGATGAAGACGGTGCTGCGGATATGGTCTCGGGCGCGGGTGATATATAGCACACCTCTACATATATCCCCCCACACTCCGCTGTGGGGTAATCCTAATCTAATACATTTGTACCAACTCCCTGATCCCCAGGTATGGGCTGCCAGAGGGATTGTGACCATGAAACATGTTATTAAAGATGGAAGACTTCAAGGCTTTGATGTTCTCCAGTCTACCCACTCATTGCCTCCCACTATGGGGTTCCGTTACCGCCAGCTTAGTCATGCTATGCGGGCTCAGTTCCAAGACCCTGTTGTCTTGGAATCAGACCCTTTGGAGAAAATGCTTACTTTTAAGGTAATAGGGAAAACTCTCTCTGCTATATATTATATACTCTCAACAGATCATAGTCAGTCTCTTGAGAAAACCTATAATAAATGGAAGGATGACATCCCAGACCTGACTGTTGAAGATTGGGAGGAGTCGGTTAATAATTATATCCCCTCAATGATAGCGGCTAGGGACAGATTTATACAACTCAAATTTTTACACAGAGCATACTACACGCCGCAACGTCTTGCTAGGATATATCCCAGGAAGGATCCCTCGTGCACCAGATGTGGGCATGAAATTGGTACTTTTCTACATGTTGTTTGGTCGTGCTCTGAGCTTGCAACATTTTGGAAAGAGGTGACGGATACTATTGGGGAAATTTTTGACACTATGATTCCTTTGGACCCAAAGGTAACTCTACTAAGTAACCTTACAGAAGTGGTTGGGGATAAATATGCTAAAATGTGTATTATGTATACCCTGTTTTATGCCAGGAGAGAAATCCTTTTGCGATGGAAGTTACCTGAACCTCCCACCCGATCAACCTGGATAGCTGCCGTTACTAAGACACTTCCATTCTACCGTTTTACATACGGTAGTAGGAACTGCCCAAAAAAATTTGATAAAGTGTGGTCAGCCTGGATTGATGCTGTAGGCGTGCCAATGTCACCTGTTCCATAAGGACAGAAGCAGGAACTTATTAACTAATTGATGATATTCCATTTTTTTTATATATTATATCTTTTATATATATATTTTTTTTTCTTTTCTGCCCCTAAATTGGTTTATTGATATTCCCCTTCCC
Organism: Pelophylax lessonae; assembly: GCF_965119305.1. NCBI lineage: Eukaryota > Metazoa > Chordata > Amphibia > Anura > Ranidae > Pelophylax > Pelophylax lessonae. The sequence goes on from NC_138771.1 coordinate 345,209,018, forward strand.
TTCCTCTCCCAAATTTTTTTTTTTTTTGTGTTTGTATGTATGGATAATACTTTTTTTGGTGCAGAGTAATGTACTGTAGTTGTAAATATTTGTTTTGTTTATATGTCTAACAATAAAATAAAAATTTAATTGTGAAAAAAAAAAAAGTTTGTAACTGACCGGGCCGTGCGACTGATCGGGCCGCGCGACTGTGAGTGTTGTGCGACTGTGAGTGTTGTGCGACTGCGAGTGTTGCGCGACTGAGAGTGTTGTGCGAATGAGAGTGTTCTGCGACTGTGAGTGTTCTGCGACTGTGAGTGTTCTGCGACTGTGAGTGTCAGCGAGTGTAGCGGAGTACCAGAGGGTGAGAAAGTAGAGTTAGGAAGCTAGAAAACAGCCACACAGGACAGACTTAAATTACTGAATCCCCATTAGATTAGATTAGTGGGTACAATGCCGGCGGGTGTGGAGATGCGATTCAGTGTACATCTTGTGATATTTATGCGTTCCTCGATCATGCGATCGAGGGCGAATACAAATGCACGAAATGTAAGCACGTTGCTTCCCTGGAAGCTCAGGTCCTGAATCTAGGGAAGCAGCTGGCAACACTTAGACGAATGCCCATACCGAAGGAGAGCTGGGGTCGTACCCGTCAGATGCAGGCAGGGGCCTGCACAGAGGTGGGTGGAGTAATGGAGGTGCAGGCTTTAGAGCAGAGTAGATGGGTGACAGTTAGGAGGGATAGAAGGGAACAAGACAAGGAGGCCAGTTCTGGGCTTGAGCACCTCAATAAATACGCCCCGTTGTGTGATTTTGGGGAAACCAGTCAGGGACCAGCATTGCTGGAGCAGAGCGACGCCCCAAGCTGCCAGGGGAAGAACTCCTCCAGTGAGGCCGGGAGAAAGGGAAAGGAAAGACAGGTGCTGGTGGTAGGGGACTCAATCATTAGAAGGACAGACAGTGCAATCTGTCACAAAGAACGTGAGCGCCGAACAGTCTGTTGTTTACCGGGGGCTCGGGTTCGGCACATCGCAGATCGGGTGGACAGATTACTGGGTGGGGCTAGGGAAGACCCAGCTGTCATGGTACACGTGGGTACCAATGACATAGGCAGAGGAAGATGGAGAGTCCTAAACGATTTCAGGGACTTAGGAGCTAAGTTGAGGACTAGGACCTGCAAGGCAGTATTTTCAGAAATACTACCTGTACCTCGAGCCACACCAGAGAGGCAGCGGGAGACTAGGGAAGTTAACAAGTAGCTGAGGAGCCGGTGTAGTAAGGAGGGTTTCGGGTTCCCGGAGAACTGGGCCGACTTCTCAGTACTGCTCTTTGGTAGGGACGGATTGCACCTAAATGGGGAGGTGTGCAGCCGTACTGGGTGAGAGGATTGCCAAAAAGCTAGAGGGGCTTTTAAACTAGGTGATGGGGGGGAGGGTACAGATGTAGAATTAGCCAGTGGGGAGCAAGATTCAGAGGGCACAAATGGGGACATTAGCGGTAGGGTGTTCAGAGCTCCTAAACCCAAGGTGGGTATGGGGAAAAATCACAAGAGCAGCCTAAAAACAACATCAAATGAGGATATATGTAACCGGTCAAAATAACAAGGTTTGTATACCAATGCCAGAAGCCTGGCCAACAAGATGGGAGAGCTGGAGCTGCTGATGTTTGAGGAGGACTTAGATTTTGTGGGGATAACAGAGACGTGGTTCGACAGCTCTCATGATTGGATGGCGACCATTCAGGGGTATTCCCTTTATCGCAGGGATAGAGAAGGTAAAAAAGGGGGAGGGGTATGTCTGTATATTAAGAACAGTGGACAGGTAAATATGAGGGATGATATTAATAATGGAGCTATGGACGAGGCAGAATCCCTATGGGTAGAACTTAAAAGGGAAGGCACTATAGGGAAGGTAATATTGGGCGTATGCTATAGGCCCCCCAACCAGAGGGAGGAGGGGGAGGCGGACCTCCTTTTACAGATAGGATTGGCAGCAAGGATGGGAAATGTCATTATAATGGGGGACTTTAATTATCCAGATATAGACTGGGCAGAAGGAACCACGCATTCGGCCAAGGCTCGGCAGTTCCTAAATGTTTTGCAGGACGATTTCATGGGTCAGATGGTGAATGCACCAACAAGAAACAATGCGGTACTTGAACTTCTGATTACCAACAATACAGACCTGCTCACGGATATAGAAATACGGGGCAACTTAGGAAACAGTGACCATAGGTCAATTAGTGTCAGTATTAATCATAGTAATAGGAAACACAAGGGTAATATAAGGACACTGAATTTCAAAAGAGCCAATTTCCCAAAACTGCGCCCTCTGCTAGAAAATATCAAATGGGATAGAACCCTGGGAACAAAGAACACGGAGGAAAAACGGGAGTGCTTCAAGAGCATACTAAACAAAGGGATTGGCCAGTGCATTCCAAAGGGAAATACATTTAGATTTCAATAGATTTTTATTTGGTTTAAGTGCAAATGAAAAATACACATGAAAACATTGAAGTAACATCTGTTATGAAAAACAATAACACAGAACAAAATAGAACAATCGACATAGCCCCCGAAGGAGCGCATGACAGTGGTGTAGCAGGCTAAAGAGAACTCTTCCAGTAGTTCCCCAAGCCGAGGCAACGCGAACCAGGTCCGGACCCGGCGCCCCCAAGGGAACACACTGCGCCGAAAGGAGGAGAGTGGCCGCCCAAACCCCAGGCCGCCGCCACCCCAGCAGCCTTCGGGAAGCCGACGCAATTGTAGTGGTACACCAAAGTATCAATATAGCAAATTACAGCTTAAGAGCCGCACTAGGCGGCGCTAGCAGGTCCATAAAGATCCAAGGAGGACCATGTCTGCAGGGGTACAGAGCAGCAGAAATAAAAGGGAGTATAGAGAAGAATGAGCAGAGAAGAAAGAAAAGAAAGAAAAAGGAAGAGGAAGGGGATGGAGAGGAGGGGATGAGAGACAGGATCGATAAGGGGTCGGTGTCCAGGTCCACAAGAGAGGGGCAGGATCGCCATGGGGAGACAATCCTTCTCAAGCTACTGAGGGTATATCCCCAAATTTACAGGGGGCCCGCCAGATATCTCATCCAGGGGTCCCAAGTCTTTTCAAAGAGGTGCACTTTATCCTGGAGGATGGCCACCATTCTCTCGTTGACCATGATCCAGGTCAGCTTAGCCTTAAGCAGCTCCATTAATACCACTGGCGATCTCCAAGATCGAGCTATGGCGATCTTGGCCGCCATGAAAATAAGGGCAACTAAGCGTTTGGTGTGTTTGGGGGCCTGTTCAATCGGTTTGCCCAAGAGCGCTTGTAGAGGGGACTTAACCAAATTAATGTCGGTGAGCGAATATATAAAATTATATACGCAAATCCAGAATCTGCGGATCTTGGGACAGGTCCACCAAATGTGTAAGACCGTGCCCGATTGACCACAGCCCCGAAGGCATAAAGGAGAGGCCTCTCGGACTGCCGTCGCCAACCGGACAGGGACCATATACCACCTTAGGAAGACTTTATAATTGGCTTCTATCAGGGACGTATTGATCAGGGATTTCGAGTTCAGCAGCGCTAGCTTGTTCCATTCCGCCCTGTCCAATTCCTCCCCCAGGTCTGCCTCCCAATGGGTCATATAAGGCAATTTAGTACAATCATCATGCAATACATTGTATATCGTAGATATATAGCCTGTCTGCTTGTCTATCGTGTTGCAGAGATACTCCATGGGAGTCGAGGTTGCTAGGTGACAGAGACGCTTCAGAGAGGCAGCATAGTGTGAAATCTGAGTATAGCGAAAGACCTCACCCTCAGGAAGAGAGTGTTTTTCCTGCAGTGTAGTTCTAGAGAGGAGACCCCTCCTATCACACAGATCTGCCAGACGGAGAAATCCCTTATTAGTCCACCACGCAAAAGCAGGAGGACAGAGGCCTGGAGGGAACCGTGGATTGCCCAGTAAGGGTGCTAGTGGAGTGTGGGGAGATTTGAAGCCATGGCGTTTCGCCAGTCTGTCTAATATCCCCAGGGACAGGGACAAAGTGGGGCACAGGATCGCTGGACGGTCTTTGGGCCGCAGCCACAGCAGGTGATCCATCAGAGTAGCAGGCAAATGGTTGGCTTCAAGCTGCATCCAAATTGGATGGGGCGTTTTTGAGTGGAATCAGTGGGTGAGCTGAGCAGCATAATAGTATTTAAGCAGGTCGGGGACCCCCAGACCTCCCCTCAATTTAGGTGTAAACAGGGTTCGCCTATTCACTCTGGGCCTCTTGTCCCCCCATATAAACTGCACAAGCTTATTCTGAAACGCTTTAAGATCAGGCATATTAATTGAAATCGCTAAGGTGAGAAACAAGTAGAGCAACCGTGGCAAAACATTCATTTTTACCGAATGCAACCTGCCGAACCACGACGGAGGGCTAATCGCCCATCTCGAGGGGTCCGCCCGCAGAGTCTTGTACAGGGGAGGAAAGTTGGAAGCATAAAGCGTGGCTACCAAGGGGGTCAGGTGGATGCCCAGGTACGGCAGAGACCTATCCTGCCATTTAAAGGGAAAATTGGATTTAAGAGCTGACACAGTGGCGTCATCTAGGGTGAGGTTTAAGGCCTGGGACTTGGAATGGTTCACCCGCAGTCCTGAGATCGCAGTGAATGACCCCAAGTCCTGAAGTAAATTAGGGACCAAGACCAATGGGGCAGATAAATACAATAAGATATCGTCCGCGGAAAGGGCGCACTTATGCACCTCAGCTCCACAGGGAATACCCTGAATATTCGGATTTTGGCGTATTTTGATAGCTAAGGGTTCCAAGGCTAGGATGAATAATAGGGGAGACAGAGGGCAGCCCTGACGTGTCCCCCTACAAATATCTTTTTTTTTAATCAAAATTTATTGAAATTTTTCTAAACATTACAGGCATACATGAAAATAGGAAAATCCAACATAGATACGAGCTAGGCAATGCATTACTTCCAGCAAATTGGGAGGGAACGATGAAACCGACTAGTAGACCTAGAAACAACATGCGTATGACCTGTAGGGGGGGTGAGAGTGGGGAGGTGGGGGAGTAGAGGTAGAGAGGGAAATGCTAGAAGAGGAGGAAGAGGAAGTGGGGGGAGGGGGGGGGGGAGGGGATGACAGGGGTGGGGTGGGGTGGGAGAGAGGGGATAAGAGGAAGGGAGAGGGAAGGATGGAGAAGAGGAGGGCACGACAGTCGTAATATGGCAAAACCAATCACAAAATACAAAACAAATAACACCAAGTCTGTGGTCAAGAGGAGCTCAAATTGGACAAAAAGGCAAGGCAATGCACTAGGAAAAATAACCTCAGTTTGGGCATAAGCCCCGATCAACCATCTGACAAGAAACGGGAGAACAAGCACCAGCATTGAAGTCTGACATTGAAAGCCAATTAGGATTGCTCTACAATACGTTGCAAAGGCAATGGAGGGATCGGACGACCCAAGAGGGTCAATAATCAAGGAGTAAGCGTTGCACTAGTCCCGCAAGCAAATAAGATCCTGGGTGTGCGAGGAAGGAAGTCGCAGGTTCGCTAGGTGGGGTCACTGAAGAATGGACCATAGGAATGGCAGTGAGGTAGGTCAGAGGGCCCAGGTGTAGAGGACCCTCCCACTGAAATAGTAGACCGAGGAGCTGGGCCCCGTTGAGATGTTTGTGAGACAGGGTATTTGTCCACGTATGCAGACCATTTGGTCATTGATCGCGGGTTCGGATGTGGAGAGTGGTAGGAGTCCAGTAAGTCCCTCCCTAAAAGCTTATTGAGTTCCGCCAGTACTTCAGAAATTGTAGGGGGGAGGTAAAGATCCACTTGTTGAGGATGGCCCTTCTGGCCAACATGAAGAATGTAGAGAGCCATAGTCTATGTTGTACCATTAGAGAGCAGTGAGTAGCATTAGGAACCAAAACTCGACAATCTAAAAGTCCAAACAGTAGCATTAAAGGATTATGGATGACAGGTAAGCCCGTTAGAGAAGAAGTGAAGGATTCAATCTCACTCCAGAATTTAGCAATAATTGGACAGGACCACAATCTGTGTGCTAAAGTGGGCCCATGAGCCATACACCATGAGCATTTGTGCGGAGCATTTGAAGTTGGTGAGGTTGAGAAGGGTGTATAGGCCCTGTGTATGATTTTTAGTTGCATTGACCACATATTTCCGTGTGGTTTGATATCCTTTGAGTATATGAAGTTGAAGGTGGTCAAACTGAAAGTCTTTGGACCAAGGTGAGGGGGTCGGAGGGTCCCGCTGTGAAAGTCTGTGGAGCTGGAGAGGCCTGTAGATGTCCGAGATGCTCAGTTCCGGGAGGTCCAAAAGGTCGTCGAGGAATGAGCGGGGGAAACGTTTCCGTTTGTCCTGACATATTTGGGTGGCGAAGGCAATTGATTGACGTAGATGTAGAAAATGACTGGAGGGGATGAGGTAGGTTTTAAGGATAGTGTCCGTGGGAAGGGGGTTGCCCGTACCCGGATCAAAAAGCTGATGGAAAAATTTTAAACCCTTACTTGGCCAAAGGGTATAGGCTGAATAGTTCCGAGAATGCGTGAACTGAGGATGCCCGTCAATGGGTAGAAACCTGGTTATGGCGTGAAAGATTTTCACCCCTACAAATATCTAGGTAATCCGAGCTATAGCCTTTGACCGACAATTTCGCTATAGGTTCCCTATACAGAGTTTGTAACAGCGTGAGGAATGATGGCCCAAAGCCATATTACTCAAGCGTGTGCCACAGGTATTCCCAGGATAAGGAGTCAAATGCTTTATGGAGATCGAGGGACAACAGCATGTCCCTCCGTTTTCCTCCCCCATCCCAATTCCACTGGAGAGCCGATATAATTTTGATAGTCCGTCTGGTCTGGTCAGAGGCCTGTCTAGAAGGGACAAAGCCCACCTGGTCGGGATAAATGTACTGGCCTAAGAAAGAATTCAGTCGTGTAGCTAATATTTTAGTCATGATTTTCACGTTCAAATTAATAAGGCGGCTAAAATAGAACATGAGAGACATGTAGCGAAAGAAGAAAAAAAAGAACCTCAATAAATTCTTTAAATATATAAACAGTAAGAAAGAGAGGCCAGAACACATTGGCCCCATAAAAGACGACGAAGAAAACTTGGCCACAGAGGACAGAGAAAAGGCGGAAGTGTTAAATAATTTCTTCTCTTCGGTCTTCACAAAAGAATCGGGGGGCTACACTAACCCAGCTTGTAAAGCCAAACTAAATAATACACCTCAGGAAGTACCGCCATGGCTAACAGAAGACAGAATTAGAGCTAAACTAGAGAAACCTAACATAAATAAATCACCAAGACCGGATGGCTTGCACCCGAGGGTTTTTAAAGAGCTCAGCCAGGTGATTGCCAGACCATTAGTCTTGATCTTTAAGGATAGTCTACAGACGGGTATGGTGCCAGCTGATTGGAAAAAAGCCAATGTGGTACCAATATTTAAAAAAGGTCGAGATATATCCCGGGTAACTATAGGCCTGTCAGCCTAACATCAGTAGTCTACAAGATTTTGGAGGGGATGTTAAGGGACCACATACAAGACTTTAGTAATGGAAATTGTATTATTAGTAGTAATCAGCATGGATTCCTGAAAAATCGTTCTTGCCAAACCAATCTATTAACCTTCTATGATGAAGTGAGCTGCCACCTAGATAAAGGTAAGCCTGTGGATGTGGTGTATCTAGACTTTGCAAAGGCCTTTGACACCGTTCCCCACAAACGCTTACTGTACAAACTAAGGAAGGTAGGTATGGACCATAGGGTGAGTACCTGGATAGAGAACTGGCTCCAGGGGAGAGTGCAAAGGGTGGTGATTAATGGGGAGTACTCGGATTGGGCGGGTGTGGAAAGTGGAGTGCCCCAAGGTTCTGTCCTGGGGCCAATCCTGTTTAATTTATTCATAAATGATCTAGAGGAGGGGATATCGAGCAAAATCTCAGTATTTGCGGATGATACTAAACTAAGCATGCCAATATCTTCTATACAGGATGTGGAAACCTTACAAGCGGACCTGAACAAAATAATGGGGTGGGCAACTACATGGCAGATGAGGTTTAATGTTGAAAAATGTAAAGTAATGCACTTCGGTGCCAGAAACATGAAAGCAAGCTACTCACTGGGGGGGAAACCTCTGGGTGAGTCTAGGATGGAAAAGGACCTGGGGGTACTGGTAGACAACAGGCTTGGCAGTGGCATGCAATGCCAAGCCGCTGCATGCAAAGCCAACAGAATACTGGGATGTATAAAAAAGGGGATTCACTCCAGAAATAAAGAGATTATTCTCCCACTCTACAAGACTCTGGTCCGGCCACATCTGGAGTATGCTGTCCAGTTCTGGGCACCGGTCCTCAGGAAGGATGTGCTGGAACTGGAGAAAGTCCAGAGAAGGGCAACAAAAATAATTAGGGGAATGGAGGACATCAGCTATGAGGAAAGACTTACAAGCACTGAACCTATTCTCTCTGGAGAAGAGACGATTGATGGGGGATATGATATCCATGTACAAATACTGTACTGGCGACCCTAGCATAAGGAACAAACTATTCAGAGAAAGGGAATACAATAAGACACATGGCCACTCACTAAAACTAGAGGAAAGGCAGTTTAACCTTAAAATATACGTAAGGGGTTCTTCACTGACAGAGCTGTAAGGATGTGGATTTCTCTTCCGCAAACAGTAGTATCAGCAGGGAGCATTGATAGTTTCAAAAAACTACTGTATTAGATGGGCACCTTAAAGACCACAACATACAGGGGTATACAATGTACGGTTAACAGCAAACACACACACACATCATAGGTTGAACTGGATGGACTGATGTCTTTTTTCAACCTCACAAACTATGTAACTATGTAACTGAGTAAGAATCTAGTCTTGTGTCATCTCATGTGCATACTTGTATACATGTGCTGCTGTTTATATTTTCTATGTTGGAACATATAACATCATATAAAATCTTAATATGTTAGAGTTCTAACTGATCCTTCTGACATTTGTGGTACCCATGGCATAGGGACATGCTATTATTAAGCAGGGAGGTAGACTGAGCAGGCTTAATTCTTTATCATTTTTATTGTATGGGGCCAGAAAAAGCTTTGGAGCAGACGTTGATGTGAAAAGATAACCTAGAAGATATTGCTATGCAAGTTATAGTTCAAGTGAAGTGGGCTCTTTGGGGTAGGCTCGTTATGGGCCCCCCCCCTTAAGGTTGACCCATCTAAGAGAACCTATAAATAAGTAATGGAATATATGAAAGTGCTGGCCGGCATCCCTGTGTTACATTTAAATTCAGACTGTATAGTTATACATTAAAAGGGTTTATTTCAGGAGTTAGGCTTCTTGGCTGAGAGCATGTGAGTAACTAAGATGGCGGATTTCCTCTGTATTCCATGTATTTTGGTGCCCCATCTTGTTCCTGTTGCTGGAGGGCAGAGGGAGGGGGCCCTTGGCCAGCATGAATGTTGCTGACTATGAATCAAGTCTCAACTAACATACTGCCAGTCCAGAACTCTGGTTTGTCCCTAACTGCAAGTCTATTTCTTTCTTCCCATTCCACTTTATGTCTGTACTGAGCAGTTGTCCTGAAGTTAAACCCAACCTCTCCATCAGACCCTCTGGTGAAGACCAGACACTTTTCAGAGATTGAACCTTTGTGGTAGCCTTTCACCAACTGTTACAGAGATAGAGTATCCCTGAAAGGCTGGACAGACCCCGAACCTATACACAATGTTCGACCTGCGCGAGTGAAAAAGTCAAGTACATTCGATCTTATGAAAAAAGTTTCAACTGTGGCTGTAGTTAGTCTTTTTTAGGAGGTATGCAGGATAGTTCAATCCCTGGGGTTAGTGGAGATGGATGGTGGAGGTGGCAGCAGGGTATATACAGAGCTAGAGGGACTCTGCAACAGACAAAAAGGGGTAGGAGAAGAAAAGCAGTGCCACCTCAGTGTAGATTAAAAGGTTATTTATTACATAAAAACAATGTAGTAGCTCACACAGAGGAAATAGTTGATCAGCAAATGGTGATGGTTCATCTGCAACACTGTAGTGATGTTAGGGAAGTACACTGTGGAGGCCGTGGTCCTGGCTGTGCCGTTGGAGTCCGACACTTCCTGTGTTTCTGGCATCGTTCAGTATCCAGGCTTACATACAATAGTGGCAGGGGGGTGCTCGCATTCGGAGCATGCGTACTCCTTCCTCAGGCAATCCTGTGGCGGCCGTGTTCCTTGCTGTGCCGGTGGAGTCCGACACTTCCTGTGTTTCTGGCAGCGTTCAGTATCAAGGCTTACATCCAATAGTGGCAGGGGGGTGCTCGCGTTCAGAGCATGCGTGCTCCTTCCTCAGACCCCGAACCTCCGAAAACTTTACCATTTATACCAAAGGTTGGCTTGCACGATGGCAAAGAAGACAAAAAAGAGGCAATTCAAGAAAACCGAGAACTGACACAACTGCAGTAAATAGGCATAGTCAATAAGCCATCAAGGTTAGAGGGTCCTGGAGAGAATTCCCACAACAACAGGGCATCCTCTGGGCCTGCCAATACCCATACATTGGTGCCATATACAGCCTATGCAAGTCCAGAAGAGGAAGAGAGCACAGCAGAAACATGAGGGAAATTAGGCAAGAAGGTGACGCTACAGAGGAAGGGATCGCACACCTAAATAGTGGGGAATTGGAGAAAAGACAATAAGAACGGGGAAAAAGGACCAGGAGGCCATAGGCAAAGAATAATGTAAAGACAAGGGCTTGGGAGGATTGAGACTGCTCATCATAGGTAGCCCAAGCTGACTTGAGCGAGAGTAGAAAAGTTATATGTCAACCACGGTTCCCAGATTTTAGGGAGCATAGCATGGGAGTCGTTGTGAATGCTGGACATCATTTTATTGAGCATTATTGCGGTCATACGATCTCTCACCCCCTGGAAGGAGACTGATGTTTTTTTTCCAGGCTTGGGCAATTGTTCATTTAGCTGACAGAAAAAGGTAGGAAGCAAGCTTCTGCTGATGAGCAAACAGACCCGGAATTGGGCAGTGTAATAAGGCAAACTTGGCTTCTTTACGTATGGACAGATAGTACAGAGTGAATAGGAGACCATATACACAGGACTAAAAACTGGTTAGTTTAGGGCACGTCAACCATGTGTGCAAAACATCCCCCTGATGGCCACAACTCTGGAAACAGCGATCACTGTAGGAAAGATTAGCATGGGCAATACAGGTAGGGATCCAACATCAACACTAACATAAAAGCATCCCATACGCTGCCTCCAAGGTGGCTGTGTTAAGCATTTGGCCACAGAAGACCAGGCCCAGCTCCAGTCCACTAAGTCTATCTCAGTTGCCAAATCTCGTTCCCACTGAGCAACATAGGTAAGAGGGGTGAAAGATGAGCTTTTGCTCAGAGAAGCATAGCGGGCTGAGATGAGGCCTGGGGATCCCAGGGAGTACTGGCAGGTATGTTCAAATGCAGTTTTCTGAAACCGGTATGTAGAAGTTCTATGAAGCGAGGTGAGCCAGTGCTGAATTTGGAGGTAGTGGAGGGACTCTGGAAAGCCATGGGTCTCCCGAAGTGAGGACCACGTGGGGAATGACCTGGTGTCTAAGAAATGTTGAACATGTGTAAACCCCGTTAACGACCCACTAGGAAAACGCCTGGGGGAAAAAGAGTGTTATTAGTGATTGGAAGCAAGGGCAGGAAGGCAGGGCCGGACTGGGTATGAAAACCAGCCCTGGAAAAAATTACATACCAGCCCCGTAGCATTGCGTCGTCATACCAGCACAACGTCATCAAGTATTCATATATGAAACATAATTTAACCACTTCTGGACTGGCCCTTTTTCCAACACGTTGTTTACAATTTCAAATCTTTTTTTTTTTTTTTGGCTTCAAAATTACTTAGAACCCCCAAACATTATAGATTTTCTTTTAGCAGAGACCCTAGAGAATAAAATGGCGATTGTTGCAATATTTATCACACTGAATTTGTGCAGCGGTCTCACAAACGCAATTTTTTTGGGAAAAAATTCACTTTTTTTAAATTAAAAAAATAAGAAAACAGTAAAGTTAGCCTAATTATTTTCCATAATGTGAAAGATAATGTTACGCCAAGTAAAAAGATTCCCAACATTTCATGCTTCAAAATTGTACAAGCTCGTGGAATGGTGACAAACATTGGTACCTAAAAATCCCCATCGGCAACACTTTAAAAATTTCTAAAGGTTACCAGTTTAGAGTTACAGTTCCCCCTGATACAATGCTGTCCCCCCCACCCTAATACAATGTTGACTCCCACTCCCCCTGCCCCTAATACAATGCCTGTTCCCTCCCACCCCGGCCCCCTTTCCCTAATACAAAGCTGTTTGGGGGGGGGGTCAGCATTGTATTAGGGGGAGGGGGTCGGGGGAACAGCATTGTATTAGGGGGGGTCAGCATTGTATTAGGGGAGGGGGATCGGCATTGTATCAGGGGCCCTAATACAATTCTGATCCCCCCTCCCCCTAATACAATGCAGTTCCCCCCCCAGCCCCCTCCTCCTAATACAATGCTGACCCCCCTCCCCTAATAAAATGCTGACCCCCCCGGCCCTCTCCCCCTAATACAAGGCTAATCCCCCCATCCCCCTACTACAATGCTGATCCCCCCTCCCCCTAATACAATTCTGTTCCCCCTAATACAATGCTGATCCCCTAATACAATGCTGTTTCCCCCCACAGCCCCCTCCTCCTAATACAATGCTGACCCCCCTCCCCATAATACAATGCTGATCCCCTCTTTCCCTAAATTTGGGGGGGGGGGGATCAGCATTGTATTAGGGGGAGGGGGCCAGGGGGAACAGCATTGTATTAGGGGGAGGGGGGTGGATCAGCATTGTATTAGGGGCCCTAATGCAAGGCTAATCCCCCCCATCCCCCTAATACAATGCTGCCCCCCCTAATAAAATGCTGAACCCCCACCCCTCCCCCTAATACAATGCTGATCCCCCTCCCCCTAAATTTAGGGGGGGTCAGCATTGTATTAGGGGGGGGGGGGGCCAGGGGGAACAGCATTGTATTAAGGGGGAGGGGGGCGGATAAGCATTGTGTAAGGGGCCCTAATACAGGACTGACAGCCAGCAGCCTGTGTATAGGGCCCAGGGCTGCCATTGGAGTTGATTTAGGAATGTGGCACCTAGGGGAGAGACAAAAAGTTGCTGCTGATCCCGGGACTTTGCTGTGGCCTGGGATACATGCTGGTAAACCCAGGGCACACTTGCTACAAAGTACTTTACAAATTTCTGTTGCATTGGAAGCCCCAAGGCAATGTTTTCTTTGAGGCTCGGTTCACACTTATGCGATGCGGGAAGGTTGCGAATTTGCAGCCTGTTCCCGCATTGCAAACGCACCCCCGGCAGTTCACACTGCCATATGCGATACGCTGGGGGTGTCAATGTAATCTTAACGACATCCCCAGTTTGATCGCATATCGCAGTGCGATCTTGCAGTTCCCACAGGATCGGATCGCACAAGTGTGAACTGCTGTGCGATCCGATCCTGATGCGGCTGCAAAAATGCCTCCTGTGCGTGTTTGCTGCGGGTGCGATGCGAATTTAGCCATACAAACTGTATGGCTGAACTTGCACTGCACAGCCGATCGCATGTAATGAAGGAGCAGTGCGCTCCGACATTACATGCGAACGCCGCAGCCACGAGACCCGGTTCACACTGATGCGGCTGCGGCGTTCGCATGTAATGTCGGAGCGCACTGCTCCTTCATTACATGCGATCGGCTGTGCGGTGCGAGTTTAGCCATACACTTTGTATGGCTAAATTCGCATCGCACCCGCAGCAAACACGCACAGGAGGCATTTTTGCAGCCGCATCAGGATCGGATCGCACAGCAGTTCACACTTGTGCGATCCAATCCTGTGCGAACTGCAAGATCGCACTGCGATATGCGATCAAACTGGGGGTGTCGTTAAGATTACATTGACACCCCCAGCGTATCGCATATGTCAGTGTGAACTGCCGGGGGTGCGTGTGCGATGCGGGAACAGGCTGCGAATTCGCAACCTTCCCGCATTGCATAAGTGTGAACCGGGGCTCAGTGTGAACCGCCTCTGAAAGACCATATGCCATATGTGCTATTGCTACAGTGGGGGAAAAGTCAGAGTGTTCCCGGCTAGCCAGTCTTCCCTGGTTTCAGCTATAATGTGATCTAGTATTGCAGTCATCACCAGCTGCTGCAGGTGCTGAAAGCTGGCTTGAGACGGGGACCATTTTGCTGGCCACTGGGGGACCTCTTGAGACATGGATCAGTGGACACCAGTGGTGGGAGACCTTTGGCCACCATTTTGTTCATCTCATTGTATTAGGGGCCCTAATACAATGCTGAATCCCCCCCCCAGCCAGTTTACTCTTACCTGGCTGAACAGGGCAACATAGGGCAGGCTCTGCTTCGCTCACTTATGTGTCTCAGACGACCTCCCGCTGCCGGCTGCTGTCCGTGTGGGAGGAAAGGGAGAGATGGATGGCGCGGCCCGTCATGCAGAAGAGGAGATCCGCCGCCGCGCAGCTGTCCGCCGGATATGACGTCATGCCGCTCACAGCGGCTGGTGTAGGAATTTGAAAAGAATCCGGCGGCGGCGCTCGAGTGCAGCGGGCCGGCAGCGGCCGGGCAGCGGCCGTCCGTCCCTATCTCAAATCGGCCCCATCTCAAAGCGGCCCCAGGGCCGACGGCCCACCGGGGAAATTCCCGCTATCCCGGCTGGCCAGTCCGGCCCTGAGAAGGGTGACATGAGGCAAGAGGAGGACCGTACAGAATCCCATACTTGTAAGCTATGATACATAAGCGGACTCAGTGCTGATGGGCGAAGAATATGAGGGGAAAAAAAGGGGTAGGAGAAGAAAAGCAGCGCTACCTCAGTGTAGATTAAAAGGTTATTTATTACATAAAAACAACGTAGTAACTCACACAGAGGAAATGGTTGATCAACAAATAGTGATGGTTCATCTGCAACACTGTAGGGATGTTAGGGAAGTACACTGTGGCGGCCGTGGTCCTGGCTGTGCCGGTGGAGTCCGACACTTCCTGTGTTTCTGACAGCGTTCAGTATCCAGGCTTACATCTAATAGTGGCAGGGGGGTTCTCATGTTCGGAGCATGTGTGCTCCTTCCTCAGGCGATGCGGATTTATGTGTCAAACAGGGAGATTTATAACTGAGGGACTCAGGGGGCGGGGGCTTGTTGCTGTGTTGCATCTCAATTACCTACAAGAAGCCCCTCTCCATCATGGACTTATCTCATTCCAATCTTTATGTGCCTATACATATGAGTATATATGCATTATGTCTTTTTTTTTTCAAGGTTAATTATTATCAATTTTTTGATAATAAAAGAAAAGAATAAGAAAAATGTATAATTTTATTTTTTTTTCCCTTTACCTCTAATTTTATTTTTGATTTTATTATTATTATTATTTCTATTTTTATTTATTTATTTCAAACCTTTTTTTTTTTTTACAACTCATTGTATACACAGCATCTCCACAGCAACAGGCCACCACCCCCAGAGTCTCTCTGTCATATGACTTCCTGTTCCAGCCAGATTACTCATTGTATACACCGCATCTCCACATCAGCAGGCCCCTGTTGTAAAATTTTGTCGGACCCGTGAAAAAATCGGACCTCGTCACTTCCGGCTGGTGCGAGCCCTGGTGCGCATGCGCACAAGGTCCGAGGAAATTCTAAGACTTGGCGAACAGCTGATTGAGAGGAGGAGGGGCTGAGGTGGGATGCACACACCGCCGCGGGAAAATTGCTGTCACGGGCGAACCAAAGCTGCTAGAGACCCCAAAATTATATCGCAGGTAGCCAAGACGCTCCCTTATAGCTGATAGAAATTTGGGGTCTCGGGGATGAAAGGGCGTGGAGCAGTGACCCCGTGGGTCATGGGGATGAAAGGGCGCGGAGCAGTGACCCCGAGAACCGGGGACCACTGCTCCGCACCCTTTCATCCCCGAGACCCCAAATTTTTAACAGTTGTAGAGGAGCGTCTTGGCTACCTGCCATACAATTTTGGGGTCTCTAGCACATATAGTTTGCCCGGGACAGCAATTTTCCCGCGGCGGTGTGTGCGTCCCACCTCAGCCCCTCCTCCTCTCAATCAGCTGTTCTCTAAGTCTTAGAATTTCCTCGGACCTTGTGCCCATGCGCACCGGGGCTCGCCACTATTGGATGTAAGCCTGGATACTGAACGCTGTCAGAAACATAGGAAGTGTCGGACTCCACCGGCACAGCCAGGACCATGGCAGCCACAGTGTACTTCCCTAACATCCCTACAGTTTTGCAGATGAACCATCACCATTTGCTGATCAACTATTTCCTCTGTGTGAGTTACTACATTGTTTTTATGTAATAAATAACCTTTTAATCTACATTCAGGTGGTGCTGCTTTTCTTCTCCTACCCCTTTTTTGTCCGTTGCAGAGTCCCTCTAGCTCTGTATGAAGCCTGCAGCCACCTCCACCCTCCATCTCCAGTAACCCCAGGGATTGAAATATCCTGCATACCTCCTAAAAAGACTAACTACAGCCACAGTTGAAACTTTTTCGAATGTACTTGACTTTTTTACTGGCGCAGGTCGAACGTTGTGTATATGTAGAATAATATGAGGGAGCCAAAGGAGCATTAGCATGGTGATGGGAGCGCAGTTGGGAAGTTTATAAAGTACCCACAGAGGAATATTTTCTGAAGCAGGGATATAGAGGACAATCAGAGCAGTCAGATAGTATTTAGCAATATTAGGATCCCCCAGACCCGCCTGTAGCCTGTGTGCTAAAAGAGTCCTTTTGGAGATCCTGGGGTGTTTTTTGGCACAGATGAAGTGGAAGATTCTGTTCTGGAGCAAAGGAAATGTGACGGAACCCGCACTGGGTTTGGACAAACTTGTCATTAATCAGGCCTATCCAGGACAAGTGCAGGAACTGCCAATACTGCATAAGGGCAGATAAGGAGTGCAGCAATGGGGTTCTAGCACTAAAATTAAAAGAGCTGGGGACAGAGGACAAATTGTCTTGTGCCCCTGAATATCAAGAAGGGGGTTGAAACAAACCCTGTGTATTTGACTGAGGCAGAGGGGTCGGGTACAAGGTCTGAATCCAAGCTAAGATGGCCTCTTCAAAGTCCCAGTGGGACAGTACAAATAGCAGGTACTCCCACGACAGGAACTCAAATGCTTTATAAAGGTCTAAAGAAAGCAGGAACCCAGATATTTTCCATTGGTGTAGAAGGTGTATAAGGTGGACAGCTTTGTGGACGTTGTCGCTGGCCTGCTGATCCAGGACGAAACCTACCTTGTCTCTATTGATCAAGCGGTACGTCATCAAGTGTTTAAAGTTCAAAATGTGTCTAAGTAAATAGCACCAAACTCTGGAAAAAAAACTTTTTCGGACATGAGATTTGCTTATTCTGCAACTGGAATAGCCAGGATATTGACTTAGAGGACCCAATGCAGATAGCTTTACAGCTTGTTATTAATGCATGCTCACAGCGCTCTTGGTTTGGTGATACCAGCGTGTATTACTGGTGTTTCTTGCCAGTATCTTTAGGAACGTTAAGAAACATTTCAAGCATTTTAAAAGGAGATTATGTCCAAATGTCGGCCCAAGTTGTTAAGGAAACCCATATTATTTTAATATTGGGTCAAACAGAATTAAATATACTCACATGTTGGCCAAAACATTATGATGACTGCTTGGAATGGCGACTAGTGATGGGCCTGTCCCTTGTGATCCCAGTGTGGCATAGTAAAATGAGCCATTGGCCTGTAAATACAAACATAAGAAAACATAATTTTTTCTCCTTGTGTCTAAGTACACATTAGGTCCACTTAAAGAGACTCTGTCACTAATTTAAAAAAATGCAGGTAAAAGCACAGAAACATTTTAGATGATTACTTGCTGTATTTTTTCTTTTCATAAACTTTTTTTTTTTTTTCAATTTTGCAATGTGTCTTTGAACTTGCTAGGAAATTTCAACCACTCCAGGAAGAGTCGATTCTTTAGATCAGCCACAGTTCCTCTCTTGCTGTGCCATAGCTCTCTCTTCTATTACAGTTTGTGTTGGTTCAGCTCCTTCGCCTCTCCCCTCACCTCCCTATATAACCTTTGAAGTAGCTGCCAGGGGAGAAATGAAGGGGAATACTGTAGAGTGTCACGTGTATAAGTCTCGGTTCACACTAGGTCGCTCCGACTTCGAGAGCGACCTGTGAAGTCGCGTGCTCCACGCCTTCGTCGCGACTTGCACGGACTTCATATAATGAATGTCTATGCAAGTCGCTCCGAGGTAGTACAGGACCCTTTTTCTAAGTCGGAGCGACTTGTGTCGCTCCTATTAGAACGGGTCCTGTAGCACTGCATAAACCGCGACGGACCGCGACTTGTCAGGCTGACAAGTCGCCTGACAAGTAGCAGTAGTGTGAATGGACACTAACACCTCTCATTCTGCTGAGGCTACTGATACCACATCCAAAATGGCAGTGCCCAGCAGCAGTCTCAAGCCTTTTGGATGTCTACTCAAGAAAGGCTGTAAATATTATACATACATTTCATTAAACACACATATACTCTAAGGAGAAGTTTGTTGTTGAAATGAATAGAGGGTGTCAGAGTCTCTTTAACTCACTGTAAGCTATATGACATCTTTCACAAACTTAAAGAGTAACTCCACTTTTGTTGAGAAAAAACATTCCCCTCTGGGTGATCTCTGTACATTGCAAGGATTTTAACAAACTTTGTTGCAGATTTCTACCTTTTGTTATTCTGAAGAAATCTCTGTGTGTTTCTCTGTACCCATATGCTGAGTAAGTCTAATGGGAGTGGGTTCATAATTGTCAATCAATTGCTGCACCTGCAGAGCTCTAATGAGGAAAATGTCAGGGTTTGCATCCCTTTAGTTGTGATTTCATATTGGGAGTATGTCACCAAAAATGGCATTTTTGGTGCAGGGGATGCCCAAAATATGACTTGTATCTTAGAGCAGACTTCTGAGAAAATCAGTGAGCCAATCACACAAGCAGGACATGATGTTTCTGAGGGGCATTCTGTACACATTCTGTGTACAAAACACCTCCAGGTAGCCATATTGCTTTGCAATTTGCAGAAAATTACAGAGCTGTAGATTGAAAAGGAAAGGACATTTTTTAATAACATTCAATTACAATATGACTTGTGTCGCAATTGCATATGCTATAAACATTTTTTTTTCCATTTGCTATTTTTTTCCACGAAAGTGCAGTTACCCTTTCAATAAAGACATTTCCATACACTGAAATCAATTTAGATATTTCATATTGTATTTTAAAATGAGGAGTAGGTGAGTGCAACCGGTATGTCAACCTAAGAAGGCTGCTGTACACTTTAAATTGACATGGTTACATAGCTTAGAAAATAAATAGATACAATTAGAAACCTACATTTGCAGAACACTAAACTCACAGTTGACCCAGAGGAAGACAAAAAAAAAAAAAAAACCACAAAGCAGGGTAATGTTTGCTTCAACAGAGGAAACAATTCCTTCCAATTTCCTAAAGTGATCAGATATTCCCTGGATCAACCATCTACATTGTTATTACTTCCAAATATTAATATTTAGTTATATTCCATGCAGTTCAAAACAAATTATATCTATAAATGCTCATTTTAAGATCTGAAATGCCATGCATACTTTAAGTGTAGTATTATTCATGTCTTAAAGTGGATGTGAACCCTCACATATACCCAATGAAGTGAACAGCCTAAGATGATATACAGATTAAAGAAATCTCCCTACATAAGTTTTATTTGTATATCTGCTATCTACAGCTTTTTACACTGTTTAGAACGTGAACATTGTGTTAGAATTTTTTCTCTTCCTGTTCGAGCACTGGGTGTGGAGTCTTGGTATACAGTACTCTGTGTGACAGCTGATTGATAGAAAGGCACAACCCCCCCCCCTCCCCCCTCCACAGAGGGCGAGGAAGGAAGAAACATGCAGAGTTGTGCTTTGTTAATCTATCTCTATGCACCCACCCCGACACCAATTTCCATCTGGTTGTATCTCCTCGTCAGAGAACTTGTCAGAAGTTATCATGCTGATAGCAGAGGAACGGAGCAGCAGAAAGACATGGGACTTAGGGCTTTGGAGAGAGATAAGTAAACAGTACAGATAGATGTGCCCAGGTCAAATTTCATTAATGGGATTTACATCCACTTTAATATGGGTTAGTCTTAGTATTAGTATTCCTTACTGGGCCCCTGTCCCTATGCTTATCATTTATTACCTTGCATTCACAAGTGAGCAGAGTTCAATCAGAGTGTATTCTAAGTCATTTTGAAGAGGTTTTTTTTTGGCCATTTCACAAGCTTTGTGCAAGTGTATTTGCATGCGTATCAAGCTTTAGGCATTTGATTTCAGAGCTCGGAAGCAGAGAAAAGCAGTTCTATAAAAGGAAAGCAGTTTTTTTTTTGCACAAAAATGCATCCTTCGCACGTTTAGAGGTGCACCCATTGAAGTGTTTTGGGAGCAAAAATGCATTTAAAAAATGCTCATGTATTTTTTTTTTTTAGTGTAGAGTGACTTAATGCACAAATGTGAACAGGGATAATCAGAAAAAAATGTTGAGCTTAGTCTGGCTTAAGGATTAAAAATTAAAAACACGCCCTTTATGAGGACAGTTACTGTGCATATCCTGATAGCTGCCAAAACAGTAATAGCGAGACACTGGAAACAATCCGCTGCACCTTCCCATATGGAAGCTGTCTGTCTGGTGAACTTGCAGTGTTCTTTAGAAAAGGCGTACGCCTACTCTACATCCCGAGGTCTTAAATTTAACAAGGACTGGCAAGTTTGCTTACAGAGTCCATACTTTTCATCACACGGTTGATTTTGATGATACAGTCATGGTTAATGTGTTTTCCTGATAGACTTCTGACACTGTTCATGAAGCATTTATTCACTTGTTCATTTGACCTTCTGCATTTACTGTTTGCATATGTACATGTACATGTTTTTTTCCCTGGTACGGCTCATGTATGTTGAACCCTGATTCTGTTTGTTTTTCTTATGTTATGAAAATTTCAATAAAATCTATTGCAAGTAAAAATTAAAAACACTCAGGTTTGAATGGGGACTTAGATAGTAAATATTAATCTATGATGATCGTAAGGAATAGGTGATGAATGAGATAAAACTGGTCAACCCACTCACCCAGCGCTATATTGAAACAAACAATAAATTTGATAGAAATCTAATTCCCTTACGGGAAAAATAAAGCAGCTGCTATAATTGTCAAAACAAATGATATCAAACAAGTGCAAAAAATTTACTTAATAAGTCTACTATAAGTACAAAAATCACACTAGCAGTGCTAATAGTGTACATAAACAAAAGAATATCAAACAGGTGGAAAGTTGAATAAGTAATCCCAGTATCAGTACAAAGTCACACCAGCAGCGCTAATAGTGTACACAAATCTATACACCACAGTAGAAAGAGCAATGCTCTGCAGCTTAAACCCCCCCAATGTCCAAGTGAACAGAATAGGATTAAAAAGGATTGCAGAAAAAGTCTGTGCTCCAATGGTAACTTAGTGCACCTCCGCCCCACCACTGTGAAGCCCCTCAGCAATTCACACTCACCAGATGCGACTGTTACTGCGCCTTTATCCAATCACTTTTAAGGCTTATGCCACCCGGAAGATCCAAGTACCGCTGCTCACCAAGACAAAATGGTCCAGATGATATTCAGCCAATAATGCTACTTGATCACATGGAATCTTGTATCATGTGCAAGGCATAAAAATAAAGGAGGGAGGACTCATAGTGTAACTCACATAATATTTATTAAAACAAATAGTCCCCCTGCCCCCTTATATACAACTCACATTGGGGGAGTTTAAGCTGCAGAGCATTGCTCTTTCTACTGTGGTGTATAGATTTGTGTACACTATTAGCGCTGCTGGTATGACTTTGTACTAATACGGCGATTACTTAGTCAACTTTGCACCTGTTTGATATTCTTTTGTTTATGTACACTATTAGCGCTGCTAGTGTGACTTTTGTACTTATAGTAGACTTATTAAGTCAATTTTTTGCACTTGTTTACTAATCTATGATGAATTGTACTGGACTTAACTGTCCAGGTTTTAACTGTGAGGTCTACCAGACACCCTGCAGCTTTTCTTCCAATATCTGCCCTGTTGGCCAGTGTGTTCTTGTGCATGAATGGCCCACACTTCATTTACCTCAACTGAAGGCTGTGGATGAGTTTTCTATCAAAATGAATGGTCAGGCTTGTGCATATGTGGGAGGCAGACTGGCGAGATGGAAAGTTTTTATAAAATGCTGTTTAGTACATCAGTATGATAGAAATAAAGTGTATCTTTTATAACTATTATACATTTCAGTAATAGGTTTACTGTGTACAAAGGCTTGGGTGTTTATGACTAAAATATCTCCATGTCTCTGTGTCATATGCACAATGGAAAATTAACTTTCTCTCATCTATTTCCTCTGCCTGACCTCTTACACAATTGTAGATAGTCTCAAACAATAAACACTCTATCTATCTATCTATCTATCTATCTATCTATCTATCTATCTATCTATCTATCTATCTATCTATCTATCTATCTATCTATCTATCTATCTATCTATCTATCTATCTATCTATCTATCTATCTATCTATCTGTCTGTCTGTCTGTCTGTCTGTCTGTCTGTCTGTCTGTCTGTCTGTCTGTCTGTCTGTCTGTCTGTCTGTCTGTCTGTCTATCTATCTATCTATCTATCTATCTATCGTGGGAGATTAGCTCGGTGGTGGGCGTGGATGACCCCTTGGGGGGGATTCGTTATACAGGGAGATAGCCGAGAAGTGCTTGCAAACAACAGTTTGGTTTATTAATGCAATTTTCTTCAAACAAGTGCATGCAGCAAAAACATCCAAAATAAAATAAAACACAAAATAAATCCTTGACACTGTGGGCGGCTACCTCACACACTTCTCACACACATGAACCTATCTAATGAAGTCTGTCTCCAACCTACTGTTGGGCAAACTTTGCTGATCCTACAGCAGACACTCCATAGTCCATGTTTTTTCTTTACACAACAAATGTCCATTGAACATGTCCCTTTTCCTCTTCACATTGAACATGTCCCTTTGCTTGTCTCTTCACATAGCAAACATTCCTTTATTTCTTCCACATAGAAATAGTTCATTTTCTCACCTTGAGAAGTCTTCACGCTTTTTACCCTCCTCAGCGCACATCGCTCCAGGAGGTCTTCACACTTTTTACCCTCCTCAGCGCACATCGCTCCAGGAGGTCTTCTCCCATGCTTACACAGCGTCGGGAGGCACACATCTGACTGTCCTCCTCTCCCCAGCTTCACACAGCGTCAGGAGGCAGCAATCCTTCTCCCAGGCTTCACACAGCGTCGGGAGGCACACATCTGACTGTCCTCCTCTCCCCAGCCCACACAGCGTCAGGAGGCAGCCATCAATAGACTTCCTTTGGACAAATTATAGAGGCCTTAACTTCCTCATTCCGAACAGCTGAAGGCCTTTCAACTTCCTTAAGCCGTCCTGGCTACCTTTTCAGCCGACACCCTATAGTAATTGGTGAATTTTCTAAACCAGGTGGAAATGTATCTCCTGTCTGTGACTACATCCACAGATTTACCTGACTTCCTGTCACACTATCCACCACTTCCTGATTCCTCACCTAGGCAAGGATAGCATATGGTCAGCCATTTGCTGCCTCCTGAGATGTCTACATCCCAAGAAGAAGTGTTTCACTGTGTAATAATGTATCATGTGATTTTGATACTCTTTCTCTAGCCTGTATCAAGGAGGCGGCACATATTCCACAGGAATGAAAGGAAAAGGGGCATATTTTATGCCCTCCATTTTCCTCATGGGATAGTGACAGGGCAGGCTAATTATTTAGTCATATAGGAGTATAATACATTAGTATAGGGTCCCTGAGGCAAGGGTCAAATGAACTTTTGACCCTGTTTCAGCTGCTGCCTCTTTTCCCGCTCAATTTTTCAGGTATCTGTGGAGATTAGAGCATCCTCTTCCCTCTTTCCCGCTCAAATCCCCCTGTATCTGGTGAGATTTGAGCTTACACCCCGCTTCCCGCTCAAATTTGCCGCCCAAAGCTGCCAGCCAGTTTGTACTGGATCCCAGATTAGGGCTATATAAGGGGCTTCTATACAGCAGGTACTTCAGACCACCTCAGAAGACAAGAAGAAGCTGTTCTAGTTTCCCCTTTCCCTCCCTCCCTTGGCTGTCGCGGCCAACGTTTATTATTTGTGGGTCACCTTTGTTTTATGCAAAGGGGGACGTTTTTGGTGTAATATTGTGTTGAATAAGTGTTGGATAAATTTTAAATTGTGTTTATTTACTTTACAACCTGGATCGTGGTGATCGGGTTGTTTTCAGTGTTTATTACATCTTATTGTTGTTTTTAAAAATCTTTCTGGTTGTTATTTAAAACAAATAATAAAGGCCGCGGCCTAATAATTTTTTCCAAACCGATGGTGTGTGGTGTCTATTTATTTAACTTATTTATGTATTTAATTTAATAAAGGTAAGAGTGATCCTGTTTGCTATCCCATAGCAGGACCTAATTATGATGGCCACAACATTTGTGCATACCCAGGACTCTTATTTCATTAACCGAGTCTCTGACAAACAAACTTAGCACCTCAGTATCTACCAAAAAAGGAAATAGTTTTGGGTGGACTCATCCTTTAACCACTTGCCGACCGCTGCCATACCGGTACATCACTAGCCTGTGAGCCAATAGGGGGCCAGCGCGCACCGCCGGAGGCGCGCTCCCGCCCCCGCTCGTTCCCTAAGCAGCCCTGCGCGTGTGACCGGCGGACCCGATGTCCCCCGGTCACTCGCGATCGTCGGATACAGCAGGAGAAAGGCAGGCGGCTAATGTAAACAAAGCCGCCTCTCTTTCTCCCCTGTGTAACAGCACAGATGATACAGTCATACTATGTAGGACCGTTGATCTCTGCTGTTACACACACAGCCACATCCAATCACAGTTAGAAGCATGCCCCTAGGGACACACTTAACCCCTCCCTCTCCAATAAAGTTAACCCCTTCCCTCCCAGTGTCATTTTTACAGTAACAGTGCATATGTATAGCACTGATTACTGTAGTAATGTCACTGGTACCCCCAAAAGTGTCAAAAATGTCAGTCAAGGGTCCGATCTGTCCGCTGCAATGTCGCAGTCCCGCAAAAAAAATCGCAGATCGCCACCATTACTAGTTAAAAAAAAAAAGACAAAAATCTTTCCCTTAGTTAGTAAATAACTTTTGCGCAAACCAATCAAAATACGCTTTTTGCGATTTTTTTTTACCAAACATATGTAGCAGAAAACAAATTGGCCTACAATGTTAAAAAAATTAGATTTTTACATTTTTTGGGGGGAATTTCATATAAAAAATGTGAAAAATATTTTTATTTTTGCAAAATTGTCGCTCTTTTTTTGTTTATAGCGCATGATCAAAAAATCGCACAGGTGATCAAATACCACCAAAAGAAAGCTCTGTTTGTGGGAAAAAAAGGACGTCAAATTCGTTTAGGTACAGCGACGTATGACTGCGTAATTGTCCGTTAAATTCACGCAGTGCCGAATCGCAAAATAGGCCCTGGTCAGGAAGGGGGTAAAATCTTCTGGGACTTAAGTGGTTAAATAAGACAGAATGACATTGTAGGGTAAAATGACATTGTAAAGTAGTTATGACACATAACCTTTATAATATAAACATTTGATCAGATTATATTCCATTGTTGCTAGTAAACAAAAATTGGCAACCCTCCTGCATGTATAAGTCGATTATATGAAAATACTAGGGTGGATCCAGTGTACATTCATGTAATATTAGACAGTGATTGATAAAACTCAGTACCAAGCCTCTCCTACCCTGCACAACAGACCTCATCGCAATTAGCAGAACCTCCCTTTGAGTCAGTAATTTGCTACTGGGTTGCTGGTTGTTGTGGACAAAAATTGTTACTCATCGAATTCCCCTTGATTGCAGCTGAAATGCAAATTTCATGAAAAACTAGGATGCAGAGGTTTTCAATATTCCTGGTCTCACAATGTCAGAGGGTCCTGGCTTATCTCCACCCTCTCTTGTATTTATCAGAAGACCTAAGACAGTTGAGCAACTAGAAGCCTGTATTAGACAGGAATGGGACAACATTCCTATTTCTAAACTTGGGCAACTTGTCTCCTCAGTCCCCAGACGTCTGCAGACTGTTATAAAAAGAAGAGGGGATGCCACACAGTGGTAAACGTGGCCTTGTCCCAACTTTTCTGAGATGTGTTGATGCCATGAAATTTAAAATCAACGTATTTTTCCCTTAAAATTATAGATTTTCTCAGTTTAAACATTTGATATGTCATCTATGTTGTATTCTGAATAAAATATTGAAATTTGAAACTTCCACATCATTGCATTCTGTTTTTATTCACAATTTGTACAGACATTACCTTACATTTATCCACATTAAACCTCATGTGCCATGTAGTTGCCCACCCCATTATTTTATTCAGGTCTTTCTGAAAAATTTCTATATCCTTATGTGAAATTATCACCCTGCCTATTTTTGTGTCATCTGCAAAAACTGAGATTGAGTTATGTATCCGATCCTCTATACTATATGGCTAAAGGTATATAGACATCCCTTAAATTTATTTGAATTCAGTTTCCTTTGGTGAAAACCACAGTTATTTAAAATGTCTTTGTATGCTGTAACATTACCAGTAGCCTCCAGCTGAATTCAATAAATTGGAGGGATGTCACATAGTTACATAGTTTGTGAGGTTGAAAAAAGACATCAGTCCATCCAGTTTAACCTATCCATTAACGTTTGCCCATATAATGTATATACTGTATAATGTTACTCTGGAAATACAGTACAGTTCAGAACCCAATGATATTTAATACACAAAATAAAAGCAATTTTAACATGTTTGATTTTTTTTTTTTTTTTTTTTTGCATCCTACAGATTTGCTGCAAGTAAATCATAAAACCTATACAAAGGTTCCAATGACAGAGTAGAAAAATAAAAGGCGTGCGCTGGTTTTATATAACACTTTTACTTACAAAGCTGACAACACGTTGTCTTCTTAGCTGTTTATTTTTACCCTCAAGAGTCAAATGTGCCCACCATATATTGTGTTGTATCAATGCACATTTCTCCAGCCTGTCATGTAATCAGTGTAGGATGATGCAATAAAAGCCTACAATTCTGTGTCTACGCACAGCCCACAGCCTTATCTATTAGAAGCACTTTAGTTGGTGACATCTCTACTGATATACCATTAAAAAGCACAGTCCTCAAACTGGTGGCATTTTGTTAACAATAACACTTAGATGGAAAGCATGGGGAAGGCTACACAATGGAATATGGTGAATTTCTTTTTATTTTTTTATTAATTTTTTTTTAGTTTTGGCTTTTGTTCTTGTGCAGGGCTGCTGTTAGAAATCATAATAAAGGAAAAAAGGACCGCGCTCGGTCAAACTCTGGACAAATAAAGAACAAAGGCAGCCAGTACAAAAATAAGCTTAACAGGAAAATAAAATACAAAGTACAGCGCCAAAAAAAATGCTGAACAAAATCACTATGAGGAAAAAGTCCAACAAATGCAAATGATGATCCACAGTAAAGAAAAAAGTCCAGCCACCAGAAGATGGAGTCAGTAGGTGGAAATGTCAACCCCACGTGCATCAAATAGTAAAGGTATCTGCTTACCAGAACCCAATGACCCCCTGTTAGGGTGGGTCAAACGAGCATGTAAAGGAGAAATCCAAGGAGGGGGTCCTCTAACAGAAGGAGCCAATCCGTAATGGTCACTCCGAGACAGGCAGACTTCCGGCACCCAGATTAATCAAAGGCCTTTGATAATGTCCTGAGTAGGACGAAACGTCAGGCACGCCCGCATGTCGACACGCTCCTCTTGGTATCCTTTCCATGCGCATTGAGTTGTCCGGATTGTGAGTTGCCATTTTTATGTTTTATTATTCATTAAAAGTTTAAAGTTTACTATGCCATTGGAGTCTCTCTCTTCATCATTTGAGGTTTGATATTGTCACTACCTGCTGCTTTGATTAATCTGGGTGCCGGAAGCCTGCCTGTCTCGGAGTGACCATTACGGATTATCTCCTTCTGTTAGAGGACCCCCTCCTTGGATTTCTCCTTTACATGCTCGTTTGACCCACCCTAACAGGGGGTCATTGGGTTCTGGTAAGCAGATACCTTTACTATTTGATGCACGCAGGGTTGACATTTCCACCTACTGACTCCATCTTCTGGTGGCTGGACTTTTTTCTTTACTGTGGATCTTCATTTGCATTTGTTGGACTTTTCCCTCATAGTGATTTTGTTCAGCATTTTTTTTGGCGCTGTACTTTGTATTTTATTTTGCTGTTAGAAATCACAGGGATCCATACAGCCTACCTGACAGGGCTTCCTTCCCCCGCCAAAAAAAAAAAAAAAATCAAAACAATATTTTCACTAAAAATACATTAAAGCTATTTTCATTATTATTATTTTGTTGAAAACACAACAAAACTTACAAAATTACGGGGGGGGGGGGGGGGGGGGGTTGTGCGGAGGGGTACAGTACACGGCGGGCGGGGGGATGGGGGTTTGTGCGGAGGGGCAAAGTACAGCGGTTAGGAAGGTACATTACAAGGGGCAGCAGAATGGCACAGTACAGGATGGGCAGGAAGGTACAGTATGGGGGGGGGAGCAGGAGGCAGTGGTGTATTTAGGTTTTGTGCTGCTCTAGGCCTGACTAAGTTTGTGCACCCCCTAATTTAAATATGACCCACCCCTTCGTGAAAAGGCCACACCCCTTCCAGTTTATGACCCGCCCTGTCATCTGTACACCAGTCTATCTGTGCCCACCAGCATAGCCTTATCAGTTCCCATAAGTTCAGCCTCATCAGTGCCCATCAGTGCCGCCTCCTTACTGCCCATCAGTGCAGCCTCATCAGTGCAGCATATCAGTGTGGCCTCATCAGTGGCCACCAGTGTAGCCTATCAGTGCCCATTAGTGCAGCCTATTATACCGGCAGGTAGCAGTGTGACTGCTTTATGGGGGTGCCAGACTGACTTGCCTCCTGGACCCTGCCCTCTGGCCCAATTCGCCCCATAATACTGGCACTAAACTAAAAGTGTAGCGCAAGCCGGCGGGGACCCTTTCCTTGGAGGATGGAAAAAAAGGGGGGAGTGGGCAGGAGATGAGGGATGGGTAGAGGAGAACTGGAGTCAAACTGGGGGATCCTGGTCTGTATAGGGATAAAAAAGGAGGATTTGTGCTGGCGTGGGGGAAGAAGGAGGAGAAGCAAATAGATGAGGGTCAAGGGGACTGAATAGGGATGGGCAGGGATGGGCATGGGGAATACTGTTGGCTGATGAGGAATAGCCATAGTATAATAAAAGCAAAGGGTCTGGCTGGCAGGGAGGGTGAGAGGGAGGGATCTCCATTGACTAGTAACGATTCAGTGTTGGGGGGTGTGCAGGGTGGGGGATTCTGCCCATTTGCAATGTTTGTATATGGGGGGGGGAAGCACTGAAGACTGTTGGAGATGTGAGAAATAGATAATGGAACTGACCTGTAATGCAAAAGAGCCAACCAAAGTGAGGGTAACTGTTCAGGACACTGCGGTGAGAAAACTTCAAGGCCCCTCCATGCACCTAGGACCTAGGACCCCTGGGCATTTTCTAGAGGTGCCTTTGTGAAATGACAGCCCTAGCTCTCAGTCCAGGCACATCCACTTGCTTTTCTGCAGCGCCCAGGAGGAAAGGAAAGTGCTGGAGTGCCCAGGGGATCATATGTGGCCCAGACAGGGAAGCGGATCGGTGTGGTGTGACAAGTACAGGAACGATGCCTTGTGTGACTCTCCCTCTGGCATTCAGCTGCTGAAGGGAGAGACATACAGGGCATCATTGCTGTACTTGGCACACCACACAGATCAGCTTCCTTGTCTGGGCCCCCCTCTGCGCCCGGGCCCCCTACAGGAGGACTGGTGGTCCCACTCTATCAGCGGCCCTGTCCTTGTGACAACATAGCCACTAGGATCAGGACAGGAAGTGATGGAAAATTTACCCAATAAGACAACAATAAAACCTGACAGGAATTTTCTCTTTTCTACTCTAAAAAAAAAAAAAAAAACTAAATAAAATGTTGTTGACTAAAATTCCACTTTTAGCCCCCGTTCACATAGGGGCGACGTTACTTCGCACCGCGAAGCTACCTCGGTCGCCTCCGGGTCGCCCCAAAGAAGCTCCGGACCCTTTTTCTGTGTCGCTCCTTTCAGAACGGGTCCGCAGCTTCCCTATGGGAGGCGACCTGCGGCGACCTGTGAGGCGACCAGGTCGCCTCACAGGTCGCCCTAGTGTGAACCGGCACTTAAGTAATTGCTGTTACAGTTTTTAAATATTGCCTAAGAGTAAGTAATAGTCTTGTAATATTACTGTAATAATACTTCTCCAAAAGATGTAGCATTTAGATAAAACACTTTCCACTAGACTAAACAAACACAATTTTAATATTAACATAGATTAAGCTGCACATAGCATATGCAACTGTTTAACTATGCATGATGAGTCTTTTGTTGTTGCCATTTGTCATTGTCTGTTGCCATATTTCAACAAAGCCTGAGTTCTGTGGTACTGTGATATGATAAAGCAAGTTTACCAAGTATGATTTGAGACTGATACTAGATAATCATACTGGCCTGGGGTCTCAGTACTCATGCACTGCTCCGTGATAACCTAGCATGCACATGAATTGCTCCATAAATACAGATGTAACATGCGATGTGATGTAAAAGGTTGCATTAGCCTTTAACAAACAGTAAAGGAGTTTTCAAACAAGCCATCACTGCCTCTCTAGCTGCTTGCAATGTGAAGTTATTTATTCTGAAAGATCCACAAATATTAAAAGACTGTGGAGTCGATTTACTAAAGGCAAAGAGACTGTTCACTTTGCAAATTGCAGTTGCACTCTGCAAGAACAATTGATCCATAGCTTAGTAAATGATGTAAAGTTTTATTTGGCAAAGAATACCCAATCACGTGTAGGAAGAAAAAAAAAAAAAACAGCATTTCTGCTTGCATGTGATTGGATGATGGAAGTCAGCAGAGCTTTTGCTCATTTATTAAGCTCTGGAGCAACTGCACTTGCAATGTGCAGCTGCACTTTGCAAAGTGCACAGTCTATTTGCTTTTACTAGTGCGACTTGTCATGCAACTTTGGACACAAAAAGTCTCATCACAGGTCGCAAATCCAAAGAGTGTACAAGTACACAGTACATACGGCGCTCCTAGGAGAAGTGCATAGTCCCTTGGTCCGTTGGAACTTTCATCTGTATCTGTAGACCATCAACAGGGTAGAGGTATTGATGAGGCAACTGGATAGATGAACAGGACAATGGACCAAGACTGGAAGATCTGCAGCTCCCGCATAAGATCTGGGTAGGATCACCTCAATGCGGAAGAAAACGAACAGCAGAGCACCGAGGTCAGTATCAAAAATAAGCAGCACACTTACATAGAGCTTAGGATGAAACCGCATAGATAGGGAACACCTAGAACCAAGCAGCTGTAATCAGTGTGAGGCTGTAGACACCACTGAGCAAAACAGAGACTGAGGATGACAGGGAGTCAGCCAGCTCCAAGTTTGGGTATTGGCAGCGGCGCTCTAGGCTGCACACGGGGAATACAGCTGTCAAAATGTGTGGTGGATGTCGGGAGAGGGGGTGTGCTTGACGCGTTTACAGGGACTTGCCCTCTTCTTCAAATGCATGCATTCAAATGCATGCACACCTAGAGTCCAACATTTATGTTCATGAGAAGTATCAGCTGAGCTGATGTGAACCATGCCTCACAAAAAAGGAGCTCTCTAAAGATATTCGATCAAGAGTAGTTGATCTGCATAAGGCTGGAAACGGATACAAAACAATCTCAAAGTGATCAAGCATTTATCAGTCACAGTTAGACAAATTGACTATAAATGGAGACAGTTTGGTACTGTGGCTACTCTTCCTAGAAGTGGTCACCCAGCCAAGATAACTCCAAAGGCACAATGCAGAATCCTCAATGAAGTAAAGAAGAACCCACGAGTAACAGATAAAGACATCACTGAAACTGGAAAACATCCCTGCTCATGAGTCTACCAAACATAAGTCTTTGAACAGGCAGGGTATCCATGGCAGAACACCACAGAGAAAGCCTATGCTCTCCAAAAAAAAAAAAAAAATTGTTGCACGCCTAAAGTTTGCCAAAGAGCACCGTGGAAAAATGTTTTGTGGACTGATGAAACAAAAGTTGAATTGTTCGGGAAGATCACTTACCACTATGTATGGTGCAAAAAGGGCATAGCTTACCAACATCAAAACATCATCCCTATGGTTAGGTATTGTGGAGGGAACATCATGATTTGGGCTTACTTCACTGCCTCAGGACCTGAACCGCTTGCCATCATAAAGTGGAAAATGGATTCCCAAGCTTACCAAAAATATCCTACAGGATATTTTCAGGGTGGCTGTCTGCCAGCTGAAGCTTAGAAGAAGTTGGCTGATGCAGCAGGACAATGACCTTAAAGAGGTTCTGCATGAAGGTAAAAAATCTTCAGCATGCAGCTCCCCCCTAAGAACCAAGCTCGATCCAGCAATGTGCACAAGAGCATCTGCTCTCCCGGGTCTCTGTCTTTTGTATTTTGGTGGTCAGCCTAACTTCAGTGCATACATACTGTACTTTCGTGTTCATGTTTAGTTTGTTTTCCGACCTACACAAAAGATGACGTCAGCTACAGGCTTCCTTATACAGGACTTATAAATTATTACATTCCTTTCCAAAGACTGCTTCCAAGAAGAAAAAGAAAACTTGGATAAATGGCTTTACAAATTACAAATATATTACTAAATTGCATCTTTGCCTGGCGTTCTCCTCTTAAATCCCAATTCTCATATTAATTCTATGCTTTGTAACGCCAAGCAGGACAATGCCTCCTGGTGTGAGTATATGCTGTTATATGCCATGGTGAATGAATAAGGTTGCTGATGTTGATGATGTTCCATTCTTTACATACGCACATTCAAATAGAAAATACACACCTAACAAACAGGGCTGTTCCCCAATAACTAATTAGAGCACATAATGATTTTGTAAGACTCAAAAAAGTATCGGACAAATATATGCGCTTACATTTCTATAACACATAATATCTCCATGCAGCAGAGTGTGTCGTACAATAAATGTTTACAGTGGCAGCTGAGCATGTTTGTCGCCCAGCTCATTTTTATTCTTGGACCCATAGAGCTCTAGATAACATACAAAGCCTCTGGCAACATAAGTCTGTGCTAGTTGATAACTAGGAAACGTGTATTTACTCCTCAGACTTCAACGTTATCACAGCTCAGACATTTTAAATAACCACTTCACACGGGTTGAGCGTATTAAAAATAACACTAAAGCCGTGGCAGAGTAATGGAACGAGAGATACTCTATCTTCTGCGACAGTAGAACCAATAAATAAAAGTTATGTGACCGTGACATTTTCAAGACTAATACCTGTGATAAGACTTTTTTTTTTTTTTTACTAAGTTAAAAATAAGCACCTGGCTAGAGCATTATGTTCGCTAAATGGCATTATTATGACACATGGCAACTAAAGCAAGCCATCTTACTTATATAAGGATGTCGAATGAAGCTACTGTCAGACCTCTACCATCATATTCATTTCCAAAACAAGTAGATGATAAATATACTATAAAAAAAGGCAGTTACTGTTTTATTCATCTGAATATTGCTAGGCAACTATGGAAGAACAATACTTATTATCATTTTGGATATAAAGGTTCCTGTACACAAGGGAATCTAATGAAAGAATCAGAATTTGTCTTTTGTATCCAACAGGTACATTTATCTAGGTGATGGCAACAATGAATGTACATTGCATCCGGAAAGTATTCACAGCGCTTCACTTTTTCCACTTACAGTATATTAAGTTACAGCCTTATTCCAAAATGGATTAAATTCATTATTTCTCTATCGTTCATTGACGGATGCAGTCTTCTGTTCTCCATAGCAGTGGTGTTATGCTGCCCCCTACAGGAGTAGGACACTAGACAGAAAAAAGTTCTGGCTGCGCCTATGGGCAGTCCCAGGGGGTATACCCTCTCTCCCTGCTATAGGATGTCAGTTTTATTCTGCCTAGTCAGGAGTAAGGACCTAGTTCCTTGCTGGGATCTCTGGTCCTGGCAAAGGTAAATAAATAGATCCAGTGGTCACCCCAGCCACCCCAGCGAGTGCGCGCAGACCCCAGCTCCGCGCTAGGTCGGCTGCTAGGATCGAGATCACTGCAGGCACATGCTGTGCACACGTTCTGGGCCTTCCTTGTGCATCTTTGGTGGGGTGGTGAGTCTTGGGGGTCTCTCTCTCTCTTTGCTGGGGGTCTCTGTGTGTTCTGCCAGACCTCTTGGGGGCACTGTAACGCAGTGGGTTGTTTAAAAAAAAAAAAAAAACTTTTTGCTGCGGGGTTCCCCTTGTGCAACATGGGACCTGCGGAACATTTTTCCCCATCTGACCTCCTCAAGGAGGCTGCAGGGCCCTCCGGATCCCAGCTATCCATAGATGCACTGTCGGCAGTCTTGCAATATTTTGTGTCCTGGGTAGAGGTGGCCTGTCCAGGACAGGGTGCCAAAAAACACCCCCCCCACCCCTGCCTCATCTGATGTGTCAGATTCTGAATCTGATTCAGCCACCACAGATGTGGGTCTCCCTGCTGGGTCTACTGCCTCACGCCCTGTCTCCTCTGATAGTGAGGATGACACCTCTCCCTCCGCCACCACGCAAAAAAAGGTGCTGGTGGACGCACTGGTTATATCTGTGCGTGAAACCCTGAAAATGGAGGCTGCAGCTGCGACTGAGGTGCAGGTTACTTTTGGCACTCACAAGCCATCCAGAGCGGTTAAGGTTTTCCCCCTTCCCACGTATTTTGACAACATGGTAAAAAAAGAGTGGGATCACCCAAAGGGTGCCTAAGCAGTTTGCCAGGTGCTACCCCTTTGAACAGTCCGTTGTTAATAAGTGGACTGTGCCACCTACGGTGGATCCTCCGGGCTCCAGACTGTATAAAGCTATCATAATCCCAGTGGAGGATTCCCCATCCTTTAAGTGGTTGAAAGGTTGAGTCTGTGGCCCGCAATATGTACTCCCTGCGCTCAGACCAGTGTTTGCTATTGCACTTATGTCTCAAACTTTGACTGAATGGGCTAAGTTACTACGCTGTGAGCTGGAGGGGGTATAACTTCCCCCTGCCTTTCAGGAGCTGATGGACCAGTTGATCCAGAGGCTGCATTTTGTTTGCGATGCCTCGCTCCAATATTTGGGGAGGGGGGATGTCTTTGCTGGTTTCCGGATCTGTGGCTATTCCGGATACAAGACAAGTGGATGCACAAGGTCATATGGTCCGGCTACAAAATTGAGTTTTAACCACTTCCGGGCTGCTCACGTTCCTGCTACTGCAGGAGATGTGGTGATCACCGCTTCTCTTTCCCGATCGTCGGGGAAAGACTGAGGAAATCTCCTCTGTGACAGGCAGGGACAGATCACAGGATTCAGCATAGCTGAACCTGCGATCTGTGTCTGTGTCACACAACCCCCTCCCCCCACACGCCAGTAAGCATGAGGCACACATTTAACCCCTTGATCACCAACAGTGTTAACCCCTTCCCTGTCAGTATCATTATTACCGTAACAGTGCATATTTTTAGCACTAATTACTGTAGTAATGTCACTGGTCCCCCCCAAAAGTGTCAAAAATGTCAGTTAGGGGTCCAATCTGTCCACCGCAATGTTGCAGTCCCGCAAAAAATTGCAGATCGCCGCCATTATTAGTAAAAAAAAATAAACAATAAAAATGACAAATCTTTTCCGTAGTTAGTAAACACGATCACTTTTGCGCAAACCAATCAAAATACGCTTATTGTGATTTTTTTACCAAAAATATGTAGCAGAAAACAAATTGGCCTAAAATGTTAAAAAAATTTGATTTGTATATTTTTTGGGGGGAATGTTATATATCAGAATGTGAAAAATATTGTTTTTTTTTTTTTCAAAATTTTTGCTCTTGTTTTACAAAAATTTAAAATCGCCCAGGTGATCAAATACCACCAAGAGAAAGCTCTATTTGTGGGGAAAAAAAGGACATAAATTTAATTTGGGCACAGTGTCGCACGACCACGCAATTGTCTATTAAAGTAACGCAGTGCCGAATCGCAAAATATGGCCTGGTCAGGAATGGGGTAAAATCTTCCGGTCTTAAAGTAGTTAAAAATACGCTCATTGAGAATTTTTTTGTCAAAGACATGTAGCGAAATACATTTTGGCCTAAATATATGACAAAAATGTAATATATTGGATATTTTTTAACTGTCAAAGTAGAAAATGTAAATTTTTTGCAACATTTTCACTCTTTTTTTTATTAATAACGCAAAAAAATTAAAAGCGTAGAGGTGATCAAATATCACCAAAAGAAAACTCTATTTGTGGGAAAAATGGACAAAAATTTTGTTTGGGTACAGCACTGCATGACCGCGCAATTGTCAGTTAAATTCGCACAGTGCCAAGTTGAAAAAAGTGACCTGGTCATTAAGCAGGAAAATCCTCCGGTCTTAAAGTGGTTAAACTGTCCCTCGGGTAAGGTTTTTCCCTTCCAATGTGCGACTAACCCTGGATCACTTACAGGCTCTGTCTTTGGGGCAGTACAGGACCTGATACAACAAGGGGTAATTGTTCCGGTTCCATTCTCGGAACATTTTCAGGGCTTTTACTTAAACCTGTTTACGATCCCCAGGAAGGAGGGCAAGGTGTATCTGGACCTGAAGGCACTGAATTGCTTAGTGCAAGTTCAAAAATTCAAGATGGAATCCATTCGCACGGTGGTGGCCTCCCTACACCAGGGGGATTTCCTGGCTTCCATAGACATCAAAGATGCCTATCTTCACATCCCAATATGTGCAAGACATCAATGGTTTCTGCGTTTTGCTGTGGGAAAGGATCACTATGAGTTTGTGGCGTTACCTTTTGGCTTCGCTTCTGCTCCTCGGGTGTTCACAAAAGTGTTGGCTTCGGTCCTGGCTTTATTACGCCAGTGGGGGATATCAGTCCTGGGTTACCTGGACAATCTGCTTCTCCGTGCGGAGTCTCCCACGGCACTCGTGACAAACTTAGAGATCACCATTAGAACTCTGGAGGAGTTCAGGTGGATTGTGAATCTCCAGAAGTTGTCCCTGCTTCCTTCCATAAGGCTGGACTATCTGAGCCTGACTTTGGACTCGTCCTCAGTCAGGGTGTTTCTTCCTCCAGGCAAACTTCAAAAACTCCAGTCTGCGATTCAGCTATTGCTGTCCAGCAACTGGTCATCCCTTCAGACTTGTATGAGAGTTCTGGGACTGATAGGCAGTAACCTATGCTCAATTCCACATGAGAATACTCCAGATGTAAATTCTTCTCAAATGGAATAAAGATCCAAATTCCCTGGACAATCAGATCCAGTTGAGCCACGTGACCAGGGGGTCCCTCTTATGGTGGCTTTGGTCCCCGATGCTCAAACAAGGAAAATCCTTCCTCCCAATATATTGGACAGAATTCACCACGGATGCCAGTCTGTCCAGGCGGGAAGGTGTTCTCGACAAGCTTTCTGCTCAAGGGGTCTGGTCTCTGGAGGAATCCAGGTTACCTATCAATCTTCTGGAGCTGGAAGCAATCAGGCTTTGCCTTATTCACTGGAGAGAGCACCTTAGGGCACATTAAATCGGACAATGCCACGGCTGTGGCTTATGTCAAACACCTAGGGGGCACCAGAAGTGTCCTTGCGGCCTTGGAGGTAGCAGGCATCCTTTAGTGGGCAGAACACTTTGTTCTGGCTCTCTCCACCATTCACATTCCAGGAGTGGAAAATTGGCAGGCGGACTACCTTAGTCTGCAGACCTTGGCTCCAGGGGAATGGTCTCTCCATCCGGAGGTGTTCCAGCAGTTGTGCCTTTGTTGGGGCACTCCAGATGTAGATCTGTTGGCGTCTTTGAGCAACAGGAAAGTGCAGAGGTTTGTGGCCCCCTCTTGGGACCCTCTGGCAGATGCCACAGACGCGCTGGTGGCTCCGTGGGGTCAGTATCAGCTGATGTATGCTTTTCCTCCGCTCAAGTTGCTGCCGAAACTTCTTTGAAGGATCGAGGCGGAAGGGATTCCGGTCATTTTTGAGGCTCCGGAATGGCCTCACCGGACTTGGTACGCTGACCTAGTCAGGCTAGTCGCAGACGTTCTCTGGAGACTTCCTCTAAGGGAGAATCTGCTGTCTCAAGGACCAATCTTGCATCCTGCTTTATGGTTGCTGGCTTTGACGGCTTGGCTGTTGAAAGCCAGGTGCTGAAGGATAGGGGATTGTCTACTTCTGTGATTCCCACTCTGTTTAAAGTGAGAAAAGCGATCCCCCATAGAGGGCAGCGGGTGCTGAGACACCTCCCTCTCCGCTCTGCAAGCGGAGACGGAGCTGTCATCCGCCCGGATCGATCCGCGATCCCCGCTGAGCAACACGGATCCGCCTGCGGAGGCGGACCGTGTGAAAGAAGCCTTAGGGTGTTTTTAGTCTCCCTTGAGGGTGTTTAATGTTTTCTCAGGTGGGTCTCGTTTTGTTGTTCTAATGAGTCCTATGTTGCCTGGTTGGCTGTGGTTCAGCCTTGGGTAATTATTTTTTGCTGTTCCCACCACTCATGTTTTATGGCACTGCTTTGGGATGTCCCTACTGCTATTGAGAACAGAAGACTGCGTCTGTCAATGTATGATAGAGAAAATGTGATTTTTGTCTTACCGTAAAATCCTTTTCTCTGAAGTTCATTGACGGACACAGTACCCGCCCCTCTATTATTGTGTTGGGTTAGTATTGTTTTCTCTGACACTGCTTTGATACAAAACTGACATCCTATAGCAGGGAGAGAGGGCATACCCACTGGGACTGCCCATAGGCATAGCCAGAACTTTTTTCTGCCTAGTGTCCTACTCCTGTAGGGGGTAACATAACCCTACTACTATTGAGAACAGAGTACTGCGTCTTTCAGTGAACTTCAGAGAAAAGGATTTTACAGTAAGCAAAAATACAATTTTTCCTCAAAATTCTACAAACAATACCCCATAATGACAATGTTAACCACTTTACCACCGGAGGATTTTCCTGCTGTACGTCCAGGTCACTTTTTGCGATTCGGCACTGTG
Organism: Pelophylax lessonae; assembly: GCF_965119305.1. NCBI lineage: Eukaryota > Metazoa > Chordata > Amphibia > Anura > Ranidae > Pelophylax > Pelophylax lessonae. The sequence continues at coordinate 345,248,347 of NC_138771.1, forward strand.
CGAATTTAACTGACAAGTGCGCAGTCATGCAACGCCGTACCCAAACAAAATTTATGTCCTTTTTTACCACATACAGAGCTTTCTTTTGGTGGTATTTGATCACCTCTGCGCTTTTCATTTTTTGCGATATAAATAAAAAAATGCGACAATTTTGAAAAAATAACAATATTTTCTACTTTGACAGTTAAAAAATATCCAATATATTCAATTCTTGTCATATTTAGGCCAAAATGTATTTAGCTACATGTCTTTGACAAAAAAATTCTCAATGAGCGTATTTTTAACAGCTTTAAGACCGGAAGATTTTACCCCATTCCTGACCAGGCCATATTTTGTGATTCGGCACTGCGTTATTTTAACGGACAATTGTGCGGTCGTGCAAAGCTGTACCCAAATTAATTGTATGTCTTTTTTTTCCCCACAAATAGAGCTTTCTTTTGGTGGTATTTGATCACCTGTGCCACTTTTACTTTTTGCGCTATATACATAAAAAGAGCGACAATGTTAAAAAAATAACAATATTTTTCACATTTTTTTATATGAAATTCCCCCCCCAAAAAATGTAAAAATCTAAATTTTTTTAACATTTTAGGCCAATTGGTTTTCTGCTACATATTTTTGGTAAAAAAAATTGCAATAAGCGTATTTTGATTGGTTTGCGCAAAAGTTATCGCAGCTACTAACTACGGGAAATTTATGTCATTTTTATTGTTTTTTTTTTAACTAGTAATGGCGGCGATCTGCGATTTTTTTTGTGGGACTGCGACATTGCATCGGACAGATCGGACCCTTGACTGACATTTTTTACACTTTTGGGGGTACCAGTGACATTACTACAGTAATCAGTGCTATAAATATGCACTGTTACTGTAAAAATTACACTGGCATTGAAGGGGTTAACTTTTATTGGTGATCAAGGGGTTAATGTATGCCTGGTGCTTACTAACGTGTGTGGGGGGAGGGGACTGTGTTACACAGGCACAGATAGCAGGTTCAGCTATGCTGAATCCTGCAATCTGTCACTGTTTGTCACTTAGGAGGTCCGCCCGCTTTGTTTACACAAGCGGGCGGATCTCCACACTCGATCCCCGGCGATCGGGGAAGAGCGGCGGTGATGACCGCCGCTCATCCCCTGGCCCGACTCCCGTTGTGACTGAATACAGCGGGAGCAAGCCTCTGGTGGCGCGCGCGCCGCCCACAAGGGGAGGAGTCCAGCGACGTAGGTCTACGTCGCTGGACGATATTGAGCCACTTTGCCGCAGTACCAGCTCAGTGAGCGGTCGGCTAGTGGTTAAAGAATTTTGTTTGGAATCTTTAGAAATGTATTAAAAATAAAAATGAAAGAAATCACATGTACATACAGTAAGTATTCACAGTCTTTGCCATGACACTCAATATTGAGCTCAGGTGCATCCTGTTTCCACTGATCATCCTTGAGATGCTTCTACAACTTGATTGGAGTCCACCTCTGGTAAATTCAGTTGATTGGACATGATTTGGAAAGGCACACACCTGTCTATATAAGGTCCCACAGTTAACAGTGCATATCAGAGCACAAACCAAGCTAAGAAGTCCAAGAAATAGTCTGTAGACCTCGAAGACAGGATTGTATGGAAGCACAGATCTGGGGAAGGGTACAGGAAAAACTTCTGCAGCATTGAAGGTCCCAATGAGCACATTGGCCTCCATCATCCGTAAATAGAAAAAGTTTGAAACCACCAGGACTCTTGCTAGAGCGGACCATCCTGCCAAACTGAGCGATCAGGGCAGAAGGGCCTTAGTCAAGAAGGCGAGAAAGAACTTGATGGTCACTCTAAAAGAGCTCCAGCATTTCTCTGTGGAGAGAGGAGAACCTTCTAGAAGAACAACCATCTCTGGCGCACTCCACCAATCAGGCCTGTATGGTAGAGTGGCCAGACGGAAGCCTTTCCTCAGTAAAAGGCACATGACAGCCCCCCCTGGAGTTTGCCAAAAGGCACCTGAAGGACTCTCAGGCGATGAGAAACAAAATTCTCTGGTCTGATGAAACAAAGATTGAACTCTTTGGCCTGAATGGCAAGCGTCATGCCTGGAGGAAACCAGGCACCGCTCATCACCTGGCCAATAACATCCCTACAGTGAAGCATGGTGGTGGCAGCATCATGTTGTGGGGATGTTATTCAGCGGCATGAACTGGGAGACTAGTCAGGATTGGAGGAAAGATGAATGCAACAATGTACAGAGACATCCTTGATGAAAACCTGCTCCAGAGCGCTCTGGACCTCAGACTGGGGCAAAGGTTCATCTTTCAACAGAACAACGACCCTAAGCACACAGCCAAGGTAACAAAGGAGTGGCTACTGGACACTCTGTGAATGTCCTTTAATGGCCTAGCCAGTGCCCAGACTTGAACCCAATTTAACATCTCTGGAAAGATCTGAAAATGGCTGTGCACCGACACTCCCCATCCAACTTGATGAAGCTTGAGAGGTCCTGTAAAGAAGAATGGGAGAAACTGCCCAAAAATAGGTGTGCCAAGACTTGTAGCATCATACTCAAAAATACTTGGGGCTGTAATTGGTGCCAAAGGGGCTTCACCAACAGGGGCGGTCTGACAACTCATGGGACCCCCGGGCAATAGGAGATCATGGGGTCCCCCTGTGTCCTGACCACACTCAAGCCACACTGCCCACATTATATACCTTGGTCCCTACCTCCTTTTAGCTGCAGAGGCAGCAGCTGAGGATGTACACTTGCTGCGGCAGGAATTATACCCTGTGTTGCTTTTGGTGTGTGATTGCGATCTATTCAAGTAAATAGGGCCACTCTGCAAACACCCTGCAACCATGTGCAGTTGCAGCATGCTAGTGCGGGATCCAAGAGGTTAAAGTAGGTGATAAGGAGGCAATACAATGCCTCCTTATCACCTACTTTAACCACTTGAGTGCTGTACTGCAGAAGGTTGCACTGCCTTTGCAGAACAGCCCCATACCAAACATGACAGATTTTATAATTCCTGCTGCAGCTGCAACATGTGTACACCCCTGGCCACTGCAATTAAAGAGGGTGTGGTTGAGGTGGGGGGTAAAAACAGGGCTAAACTATGTCCTGAGCTCCCTATCACAGTTGGTTTTCAAGGAACCCCTGGGATGAGGACAATGTGTGACCCCTGAGATAAGGACAGAGAGGGTCCTTGGGATTAAAACAAAGAGGGGCCCCTGGGGTGAGGACGAAGAGGGACCCCTGGGATTAGAGCAGAGAGGGACCCCTGGGATGAGAGCAGGGATGGACTCCTGGGATGGGAGCAGAGAGGGACCCCTGGGATGAGAACAGAGAGTGACCCCTAGGATAAGAGACAGAGAGGGACCCCTGGGATGAGGACAGAGTGGGACCCAAGGGATTAGAACAGAGAGGGACCCCTGGGATGAGGACAGAGAGGGACCCCTGGGAGGAGGACAGAGAGGGAGTCCTGGGATAAGAGCAGAGAGGGGGTCCTGGGAATAGAGCACAGAGAGGATCATGGGAAGAGAGCTGAGAGGAGGCCCTGAGATGAGGACAGAGAGGGGGCCCTGAGATGAGGACAGAGAGGGGGTCCTGGGATGAGAGCAGAGAGAGGGTGCTAGGATGAGGGCAGAGAGGGGTTCTTGGGATGAGAGCAGAGAGGGGATCCTGGGATGAGGACAGAGAGGGAACCCTGGGATTAGGAAAGAGAGGGGGTCCTGGGATGAGAGCAGAGAGGGGGTCCTAGGATGAGAGCAGAGAGGGGGCTCTGGGATGAGAGTAGAGAGGGGCCCTGGGATATGAGCAGAGAGAAAGCCTGGGATGAGAGCAGAGAGGGGGCCCTGGGAAGAGAGCAGAGAGGGACCCTGGGATGAGAACAGAGAGGGGGTCCTGGGATGAGAGCAGAGAGGGGGTCCTGGGATGAGAGCAGAGAGGGGGTCCTGGGATTGTAAACAGAGAGGGGGCCCTGGGATGATGACAGAGAGGGGGCCCTGGAATGAGGAGAGAGAGGGGGCCCTGGGATGAGGACAGGGGGGGTCCTGGGATGAGGTCAGAGAGGGACCCTGGGATAAGGACAGAGAGGGACCCCTGGGATGAGAGCAGAGAGGGGGTCTAGGGTTAATATTCTTTTTAGGTGTTAAGCCTTCCAGATTTCGCAAGACCAGTTGCTTAAATACCTCTATATAGGTATATATTGACCTAGCCAACCACGTCAACACCACACCCCAAGATATAGTTATAGTGTAAAAGAGAGAAAATGTTGGACTTTCATGGTGTTGACTACCCCAATCAAGATGCATCAACCCTATAACCTGGAAGGAGTTTGGTACCCTCCTGTTTGCACACTGGTCATACTGTATTTACAGCAGGTCTGTGGGAGGGGTTAAACTTCCTTAGCTTGAAGGGGGTGACATTATTGGATTGGATTGTTCAGTAGTCTGTGCAATAATCTTTTGTATTGATTCTATCTGTGATTAATGGCATAATATCTTTTTATTTGAAATGAATAAAATAAAAGTTTTTAGGATTGATGCACCTTGATTTTTATTGAATGGGGTCGTCAGCACTGTGAAAGTCCCGCTATTTCTTTCTTTTACACTATAAATGCCTCTATATGGTGACTGGATGTAGAAAGTGGATTAAACAAGGATCTGTTTTTTAAGCCACTGTCCATACCAATAGACCTAGTATCCACTCGATTGGCAATATTAATCGTAAAAAAGTATGGATTTACTTGATAGATACATTGAGTCCTAAAGGAAAGAACGTAGAACTAGACCCTAACTGCTTTATAAGTGATTTTTAACAATAAGCCTATACATCTTTTGAGTAGTGTTGGGCTTATATGTACTGGGTTTCTAGTGCATTGGATATGGGACTTTTAAATACCCAATTTTGTATTCTTGTGTTCTTATTATGTCAATGAATTATTTTAAATGTACTTTAATGTTATTATATTTATCTTTTTTAATTTCTATATTGTATATAGATTGTATTAAGAACAGTCCGTGTGCACCTGGATGTCAAGGTGTATTAAGCACCAAGTGTGATACTTCTAGGTGTTTTATGAGCTAGTTTAAAGTACGTTGTCTCTAGCGAGATGTGAACAGATTTGGATAACCAGGTATTGTTCATTGGAGTGTAATGTTATTAAAACTTGATTATATCTTTATTTTGTGCCGCACGCAATGGCTTTTAAATGTCGGTGGCTTGGATCCTATTGTGTGGATGCTTGGCCTTTCAGATTGAGCCACACTGATATCCGTTGTGTGCGACACATTGATTTTACAAGTAGGCGGAAGGAGTTAACACTCCTGTCTGCTAGAGGACAAGTAGGAGAGGCCAGGTCGCGTGGCCACGGCCGCTGACGAAGATGTAATGACAAAACGCGTTCAGGGTGTGACCATGCGGCCTCTGTGAGTGTTAGCTACTTCGGATCTACACGGGAATGACCTAGCTCGAGTTCCAACAGGGTGTGGTGAGAGAGACCGAACGTGCTGAACCCCTCGTGTGATTACTTTATGCTGTCATTGTTTTATAATTTGTGAGGGTATTTTAAAAAGGGGAATTTGGGGCAATAAATAATCTTAACAAAATTATGCTATGTGCCTTATATTTTCTTCATTTAAGAGCATCAATACATTGATCGAGGATTAAATCATCGGGTACCATCTAAAGACTATTACAAGGCCATTACCCTATGCAAGTCTGGTGAGTTTGTTATCTGAAGGGGAAGGATCTCCTGAGGTGTGGTGACTGGGTCATTTGGTTTGATCACCCCGATTATCTCCAGACAACATAGTGGCATCACCATCTCTGTTAATAGCACTAATCACTCGGTGTAATTTCTTGGACTGTTTGGACATCTAATCTGATGCACAGGCGTTGAGCGCTGCTAGTGCTGGATTAATCATTTATGTTTTTTTAGCATTGATCATTAAATATTTGTACTTTTATAGTAGCGGCTGTACACTTATATCTGAACTTTATTTTTTGTTTTGAAACACATGTGCGCTGGTTTTACCATGTTTTTTAATAATATTATTTTCTATTCTATTCTTTGTTTTAATTCTATGCTTCTCTATTGTTTTTAAATTCAAATGTATTCTATTTAAAATTCGTATTTCAGAAGATGGTTATATTCTTTCTATTTTATTAAATTTTTATTCTATTCTATTTTATTCTGTTCTTTTATTTTCAATTCTATTGTGTTTTGTTTTATTCTATTTTTTTCTATTCTATTCTTTTATTTTCTATTCTATCCCTTTATTTTCTATTCAATTTTTTTCTATTCTTTTATTTTGCATTCTGCTCTGTTTTACTCTAATATACTCTATTATTTTATTTTCTATTTAATTATTTTCTATTTTATTATATTCTTTTCTATTCCTTTATTTTCTGTTCTATTTTATGCTCCTCAGAAATTTTAATTGAAAACGATTTGAATTTGAATTTCGTCCGAAAATTTGTTCCGTTATTTCGGATTTATTTAAATTCGTTACTATTGTAATTCGGAAATTTGTAATCATCCGGATTTCTGAATAATGAACAATGAATCGGAATTTCAATTATTCCAAATTTCGACAAAACGAACCGCACAAGTCCAACTCGCACAAAACCCACAGGTTAGCTGTGTGAAGCCACCGTAATACTTTATTTTCCTTGTGCGGTGTTCATACCACTGACCTATAGATATCACTATTTGTAGTTGCTACATGCATACTTTTTATTCAGTGTACACATTATTACCAGTTCCTGTTCCTGTTCTGAAATACTTATGGATGCCTAGGCTTGTTAATAAAGCATTTTATAGCTTCTTTGCTTCCCAGACTATAGGACACAACACCTTGTGCAGTCACATCACTCTGCACCACTCATTAACGTACAATTAAATGAATGGTCATTACTAGCCGCTAATGGCTTGAGCACTTTAGTAAACCTGCCATTAACTGAGGTCAAAAATTGATCCCACCTATTAGCACTGATTTATAAGGGATTTCCTCATGAGAAGTGAACTAAATCTGCCAAGCCCTAAAGAGGACCAATATATGTGTTTACAAAATAAAAATTATTCCTTTTGGCCCTTACCCAAATATTAAAAGTATAAAAGTGGTTAATCTATGTCATAATTGGGCATGCATTATTCATTTTTAAAAGCAGCGGTCCGTCTATGGTGTGCTGCGTTATATTTCATCCTAAGCTGTTCTGGGTAGATAGAAAAGAAGAGCTGTCCTCCCTGCTCTGGAAGCTGCCAGCGTGAAATTAGAAGTCTTACAGCGTAACTGTGATTTCCAGCAACACCTATTAGCTGAGTTTGAGGAGCAGGAAGTGAGCCAACAGACCAGATAGCTCAGCTCCCATTAACCCCTCAAATGCCGCCACACTTTCAATCCATCCTGGCAGCTTTAGCAACCGAAGAAGATAACCAGCAGAAGCCAGTGGGCTGCAACTGGTAACGTATGTTGAAGATGATAATACTTCGATACAACAAATGATTGAAGGTCTGTTTTCTGTAGGTTATAAGGATGAATAAATAAATGTAAATGAAATGCTCCTGCTTTATTTTAAAACCATAACTGTAAGTCGGTGTATAAAAACAATTACCTGTTAAATGGAATTCACTTCCTATAAATCACAAATTCTTATGTTCATTCAGAAGGGATGCTATGCCACCAAATGCAGATGGCTGCTCACCAAATTAACAGTGGCAGGAGAATGAAAACCTCTGTTTAGTAACATGTTAGATTATTAAACACACGGGACCCCTTAGTATCAAGGGGCCACCCTCACAGACACCAGTGTGTCACCTGACTGCTTGACACCGAGTGGTAAAGTGATAGGTGAGTCTTTGACAGTTGAAGTAGTGCAGATGAAGCTGGGACTTTAAACAATGGGGGAAACTTACCAAAACTGGTTGTAAACCGCAGACATGAAATATGAACAAAGCATATCCCTCTATAGTGTGTACTTGTCTCAATCCAGAGCACTAAGTGTCAATTCTGTCTGCTGCCTCATTCCTCTGCTGTCAGCATGAATCACTTCTGACAAGTTTTCCTGACACCAAGAGAAAAAAAGTGGCAGGGGAGGGATCTCTAGCTGATGACAGCCTCAGCTGTGCTTCTGTGTGCTGTGTGAAGGGGGGGGGGGGGTGTTCATTCCCTCCAATTAGCTCTCCAGAGCCCTGCAGAGTGTAATTCCAGCTCTCCTTCACCTTTTTTTTCTGACAGCTCAGACAAACTTTATAAATTCTGGACTTTAAATGGATGTAGAGAAGAGAGAACTACAGATAAACAGGTACGAATTATGCAGGAGGATTTGTTTCATCTCTGTGTATCACCTGAGGTCAATCACTTCTAAAGACCCGTACACACTTGACGAAAATCAGACGAAATATCCTCCGATTTTTCTCTCTCATGCTCAGCGGTCATAACCGTTTTTAGTTGACAGTGCATAATGTTCACGAAATTTCTTGTCCGTTTTTTTTTTTTTTTTTTTTGGGACATTTGTTCCTAGACTTCCGGGTTGTCAGCAACTTCAGATCATGCGCGGCCTTTCGTATCCGATTTTTCGTGGACGTACTGCATACACATTAAACTAAAATTGGTCGTGCTGGGGACGGACGATAAAAATTTTGGTGTTTGTCCCTCCATTTTTTTTCGTTGAAAATGTCAGCATCGGCTGCTGAAAGTTGTGTACACACTAGCCGAAAATCGTACGATTTTACCTCGGACAGGAATTTTCGGCAGATTTTCTACTAGTGTGTACCCCACTTAAGAGTATACGTAAGGGTTTACAACCACTTTAGGTTTTGAAAATGAAAACACAACTGCTCCAGATTCTGGCTGCTCCCATCTTACTACATTCCCCTCAATGATCTTCCAGTCAACAGTACAGCACTGATGCCTTTTAGCCCTCAGTCACACCGGTACGACTTCAGGCATGACAAATGATTTATAAATTGTATCTGAAGTAGCATCTAATGTGTTTCTATGGCAGTGTCTTAATAGACACCATTTCAAGCAGTACGATTTGAGAAGTAGTTCATGTATTACTTTTTTTAGGACTTCACCACGATTTCACTGCCATAGACTATAATGTAAATTGTGTTGCAAATCATACCTATGTCTAAATCAGCACTCAAGTATCAATGACAATGGTGTTGAAAAAATCATCAGTGAAATCAACCATAAGAAATTTGTTACATGAATACAATCCTCTGATGTGAATAAAAACAAATATTGTCCCTAGATAAAGAGTGGAAAAATATTGTGCTCAAAAAGTGATGAAAAACTGGAAATTTGTCCCAATGAAATCCAATGGAGAGATCCATGTGCATCACCCATGAAAAGAAATATATGGTGAACTGCTTACCAGACCCTTAAGGTCTTCAGAGCATATGTATAAACCACAGATTGCTTGAATCATGGGGAAAAGATCAAAATGATTCCTCAGGAACACACTTCACATGCTATTAGGCACCAGGATCCAATGATGATCATTATGGGAAGTCCTCGTGAGAATATAGCCCAAATTAGGGCAAAGGAGAAAAAGAAGGGTCACATAGCGTAATACCGTTTTAAAATAGGAGCATGCTCCCACGCCCCGGAAGACGTCAACCTATGACGAAACTAGTCGGGTGGTTCCAGACGTGATGCAGCCACGCCCCCAACATTCGGTCCTAGTATCTATCGCTTCTGCGGGATGCCACAGCCTTGCATCTGCTTCATGATTCATGCCGATTTGCCTTTTATGTGTAGTAAGTGCAACTTTTAATAAACAGTGTTCTTATTTAAAAATGGTATTACGCTATGTGCCCCTTCTTTTTCTCCTTTGCCCTAATTTGGGCTATATTCTCATGAGGACTTCCCATAATGATCATCATTGGATCCTGGTGCCTAATAGCATGTGAAGTGTGTTCCTGAGGAATCCTTTTGATCTTTTCCCCATGATACAAGCAATCTGTGGTTTATACATATGCTCTGAAGACCCTAAGGGTCTGGTAAGCAGTTCACCATATATTTCTTTTCACGGGTGATGCACATGGATCTCTCCATTGGATTTCATTGGGACTAATTTCCAGTTTTTCATCCCTTTTTGAGCACAATATTTTTCCACTCTTTATCTAGGGACAATATTTATTGTTATTCACATCAGAGGATTGTATTCATGTAACAAATTTCTTATGGTTGATTTCACTGATGATTTTTTTAACACCATTGTCATTTATACTTGAGTGTTTATATAGCATTCAGAGTGTCACTATTTTAAATTTTTTTGATTATCATATGCTTTTCAATGTGTTAGCGCTGCACAATTTTCTGGTATATATTGTTTCGACTTTCTCTATGGGTCTGTGTTAGCAGCTTTCTTCACATCATAATTCCTATTCACATTTGTTTTAGCGCAGAAATATTTTTGATTTATTCTAGATCAGCACTACTTGAGCCCTGAAAAAAAATAAATATTAACCTTTGCTAGGTAAACCTTTGTTCATAACATCATTATTCCTCAATGTGACATGAAGTAGCGCTGAAGTCTTATCAAATTGTTACAAATCTCACAGAAGTAGTGCTGAAGTAGTGTTGAAGTAGTGTTGAAGTCGGACTTTAAATCGCACTACTGTAAATCATACTCGGTGTGACTGCAGGTTTAGCCTGCTGCAAATGCTTCAGTAGTTTTCAGTGGATAGAAGAGTTACTCTATGTAGATGTCTGCTGTCATACTCTATACATTTAAAACTGCAATACTCTACTTTTCATGGTATTGTCTGTGTATCCCAAAAAAATGTGGTTGCTGGAGCTATGCAACCCAATATCTATTACAGACCACCTTATCATGGGGTGTTTTGTGTTCTGGTTCATTCATTAATTATCCCCTAAACCGTAAAAATCCAACAGCTTCACGGTCTTGGTGATCCTTTAAGGCCGCTGATCTGATGGCTCAGTCTGTATTGTGGTTTCAAGTAAGCAGCATTAAAAAAATATTTGAGAAGGTGGTAAATTGGTTTTTGATTTCTGAAAATTGGCTTGTTATTTTCTTTTTTTTTTTTTTATTGGGGGGGGGGGCATTTACTACTTATGCACCATTTACTTCCTTATGTTCTGGTTCATTCATTAATTATACCCTAAACCGTAAAAAAATCCAACAGCTTCACAGTCTTGGTGATCCTTTAAGGTTGCTGATCTGATGGCTCAGTCTGTATTGTGGTTTCAGGTAAGCAGCATTAAAAAATATTTGAGAAGGTGGTAAATTGGTTTTTGATTTCTGAAAATTGGATTGTTGTTTTTTTTTTTTTTTTTTTATGGGGGGGGGGGGGGCATTTACTACTTATGCACCAACCAAAACAGTTACAGTCCATAGGCCACATTCACACATGAACATATTTCCAGCTTCTCGCCATATGGTGAGAAGCTGGAAATATGCTCAATGTAACATTCTGGGTGTTTTACTTACCTGGGAGCCAGAAGTGCCATCCACAGCCTGCCACACACCTGAATGGTTATATGTGGCTGTACTCTTTTAAACGCTGATGCTTATTTGTATCGCTTGTGTGTATGATCTTTTTCTCAAATGTGTAAGTGCCAAAGCACAGAAGCTACTGCAGTTGGACAGGGTTGGACAGTTTACAGAGTGGTACTCACATTTAGGACAGTATTAACCCAGGGACAAATGCCCATAATGCAAGCAGTCTGTTTTCTACGCATTCATCCTTATGTTTATACTGCCCTGAACATTAGTACTGCTTGGTGCATTGCCCAGCTCCGTCCAGCCACAGCAGATTTTAGCGCAGAGTTTTACAGGATGCCAGCAGCAGACATGTGCATAAAGAAATTTTTTTTTTCATTGCGTTTAGATTCGTTATCTAGATATTTCGTTCAGTTAAATTCGGTTGATTCGTTCAAATTGTATTCGGAATTGGTATTCTGAATTTATTTTATGTCTTTTTTTAATTTTCTAATTTTTTAGAATTGAATCGATACATTTTGAATTGCTCTTATCTAAAACTTTAGATTTTTTTTTCTGATTCAAATGTGGCAAAGTGAACAAAGGGTTACAATGACTCTTTAAATCCCCTTTGGCTTAACAAAAACAACATTATTTCGCAATGGTACTCCAATAACACACACAGTCTTTGATTTCAGAAATATGTTTACAGTTTGAATTCAACTGGAATTCGATGTAAAATTCGATTTGAATTTCAATTTGAATTTCTGAAATTCGGCCGAATTTCGTTACATTCGGAGCATTCAGTAAACTTTTTTTATACTGTAATTCGGCTAATCGGATATATCTGAATTTCTGAATAACGAAAAATCTGTCCCAATCTTTATTCGGAACGACACAAACTGCACATGTCTAGCCAGCAGCAGGGCTAGATGGTGAGCCTGTACCTTCTGCCTGCACCAAAACACCAGGTTCTCATGTACTGGGACTAAAAGCCCTGTGTGCATGAGGCCTATATCTTCAGAACAAAATGGAATGATTCAATAAGAGTGTTAATTCCAACATTTCTTCAATTTCAGCCCTGCCAGTGTAAAGCAAAATTTATATATGATTTTATTTTTTTTTTTTTGCCCATTTCAGTCACCGCAATAGTATATGGAGTAATGCAAATGATGAAACTGGAGAAAAACTCCTGTATTCTCCTGATAAGAGCTTATTAATATTTAAAATTAAGAAGACAGTGTTCACTTAAGAAACAATAACCTCTTGCTTTAATCTGAAACAAATTCCTTTTGTTTCAATGACATTTTTATTGCTTTTTTACACCTTGTGAGGCGCTATGTCTGTTTTATTGGCAGTACACCCATCATAAAAAGTCAGTGAAAATAACTTGTTTATAATTGCAGGTTGTGGGAACACCTAACAAATCTGTCATTTGGTTCTGAATGGCTTAACTGTTATGACTTGCATGAAAATAAAATGTGGAACTCTGAGCACTGTAAAATGTTCTAGTCCAAGAAGCCCAAGCTTTTTGGCCAGCAGTCATGTGAAAATGATCCCCTACTATAACTCTCTCATCACAATATTTTATCTTGGGGCCTCAGCACAATATTCTCGTTTATTCAGAGGATTCAAGGAAACCCCACCCACACCTTTAAGCAGTCTATCTCAGAGGAACCCTAGCAATAATTTTCAGGTCTCAGGAAAAACTTGCAAGAAATTATTATATCTATAGCTTACAGAATCGTGATCGGTAAGTTACAAATATAAGAATGAATATAAATGATAAAAAAGGAATGTGGCATATTTGGCACCAGCAGATCCCTTTTAACACTCCCCTGCCACCTTAGATTGTGAGGAGGCCTCCTTAGATTGTGAGGAGGGCCCCTTTACATTGGCAGTAAGTGGGTGAAGCACCCCCTTACATTGGCAGTCCGTATGAGATGACTAAAATGGTAAAGGGAGAATTGGCCCATTACATTGGGTATCAGTTTAGTGCCCCCTTACATGGATGGTTAGTGGTAAGAATGCCCCCTTAAAGACAAATATAAAGATCTCTCACGCCAGTGGATATTTAAATGAAGTAGGAGAGGAGAGGCTCCACCGGTCCCCTGCTGCTAAATCTATGGATTGATGGCATCAGGACTTTAGCAGCACCAGCATGCAAGAGATTCTGCAGGCAATGAAGACAGTGTGTGCACTATATATATATATATATATATATATATATATATATATATATATATACACAAGCATGTGCAGACTTGCACACACATCCAGTGCTGCCAAGCAGGCGATTTAAACCTGACCTCTGTACAAACTCTTTGCTTAATGGTCTTCAGTCTTGTTCCTGTTATCCAGTTCCTGATACATGTCTTGATCTTGTTACTGACTCGACTTCCCCTCTGACCTTGCTCTGGGATTATCTGGGTCTACTTATGTTCGCTGTCTGCCTCCACTACCAATCTGGGCTTAGACAACTGACCATGCTTTTGCCTAGTGAATCTGTACCTCACTGCCCAGTTGTTGCTGACTCCTGCCTGTTCCTGACTCTGATTCTACTTTTGTCTTGGTTTCCTTCCACTCAGCTATCACTTGATCAGGTTTGGAAAGTGACTCCACCTTTAACTGAACCTAGCATCCCCAGCAGCACTTCTGCTCATTAGATATCAGCGCTCCAAAGTTCCTGCTTACAGTTTCTACACCTTGCCTTTTTGCCTTTCCTTCACTCTCCCAGACCATGTCTCAATGCCCAGGGGGGTTTAGAAGGGAACTGTGCAAGAGGCCACCCTCATCATCTTAGGCTCTACATACAGATAGTGACACCCTGTCAATTTTTTACAATCTGGTCTCCTGCTCTGTCTCACAGGGCGGTGCTGTGTGGCATAGTTGTGTAAATGTCAGGTTTGGATGGCTAGAAATAGGAAATCCTTTAGTAGGTAAAACTGCTCCCATATGTGTATGTATTGTATTGTTTTGCTGGAGAATCAAGCTCCAATGGAGTAGCTTCTGGGTCAGGTAGAGGGTTGGAATTTCCTCACCTAAAGGGCCTGCTTGGCTTAAGACTGCTCATAAGCCAAAGGGAGAAGCATTGATTTGCAGCAGAAACCAGTGTTTGAAATTTAGGGCTTGTAGTACAGGAGCACTGGCCAGTGTCTTCTTCAAAGCCTGGAAATTTCACAATTTTTGAAAATTGTCACAATTTGACATCCAAGAGACCAGTTTATTCGGTTTACTCTTGATTAGGTTAGGGGTGTACCCAAGAAACAGTGATTGCATACAAATTTCCTAAAGTAGCCTGTTATGCCCAAGGAGGGTAGGTTAGACCATTATTACCCCGTCCTTCCCTGTCTCAGGGTGCCTCCTTGTATCTGGTGTCACAAGCACTTGTCTTTTGTCATGCCAGACGGATACTTACTGGGTTTGACTGTCAGGTTAGCCAATGGCAGTTGGTCTAGGACTTGTGACAGATGTGCAAGGTGTTCTTCCCAGGTAGGGCTGAACACTGCAATGTCATCCAGGTACTGTATGTGAGTGAGAATTCTTCCACCCTTTCAGTTAGTCATTCACAACTCTCTGAAAGGTGGCTGGCACATTCTTTACATCAAATGGCATAACTGTAAACTCAAATAATTGGAATTTGGTAATGAAAGCTGAGTTGTCCTGAGTCTCAGGGGCTAGGGGAATTCGTCATGACCTAATATTAAGGTCTAGTTGTCCACGATTGTAAGATAGTGGACGCTACCTGCTTATACAGCAACTCGACCCTGGGCATGGGGTAGGCATCAGCAGCAGTGATGGCATTCAGCTTCCTGTAGTCCAAACAGAACCTGGTCATTTGATACTTTTTGGGGACCCACATCCTATCCAAGTTGTACCCACATTGTACACCTGCTCTCTGGCATTGTGGTCATACCATAATTTATGCTTTGCCTGAGCATGTGTCATGTTCATCTGTACCATCCCAAACATTGTCTTCATTTTGTCTTGGAACCCTAGTACAAAATCAAGCACACAGAGCTCATACTAGGGCTAAGTGTCCTCTCACTTGACTTTCGTTTAGGAGTTCAAATGGTACATATTTGTAGGCAAGCAGCAGATGAGGCAAATATCATTACTAGTCCCTTTCCTGCATCCACAAATGTCCTCAACATTACTGTCAGTCACCGGCTCTCTGCTCTGTCCCTCCAACCCTCACTGGAATGCTGGACTGTGCAAGGAGTGGGAGTAGCTGGCTCAAGCTCCCAGTGGCACGCAGAGAGGCTGAGCCAGCTGCTGGTAAGGCATCTGGGTGCATACCCACATTATTGTCAGGATCCCTGCAGAACCTGGACCGGCTCTGTGATGTCACGGTTGGCTGAATTTGGTGAACAGGAGTGCAGAACTAAGTGCAGTTCTGTCATCCCCAGGAGAAGAATTGCCTAAAAAAAGCTTTGGCCATACTTTAAATATGGATCTGGTTATCATTCCTTACAGAAATCAGAGTAAATCGTTGCTAGCAAATCTGTCAGTGGAAATATACAGTATATATAATATACCCTGTTGAAAGAATAGTAGTGGGGTGTGAATGTTACAATTTGCTATGTTACCATATACCAATCAATTTAGTGGAGTAAAAGCCATAAGCGCATTTAGCAAAATCTTTCCCTATTTAAAATCAGTTCTTTGATTGGTCTAACTGGGTGATCCTGTTTCAGTATATTTCTTGCCATGTTTACTTAAGTAGATAAATACAACTTTAAAGCCTAACTCCACTTTTGTTGAGAAAAAAAACACATTCCCCTCTGGGTGATTTACATGTACATTGCAAGGATTATAACAATCATTGTTGCAGATTCCTAAATTTTGTTATTCTGAAGAAATCACTGTTTGTTCCTCTGTGGCCCTGTGCTGAGTGGGTCTAATGGGAGTGGTTTTATAATTATTAAACAGCTGTGCACCTGCAGAGCACTAATGAGGAAATCCGCTGGGTCTGCATCCCTTTAGACGTGTTCCTATTGGTAGTATCTCACCAAAAATTACATTTTTGTTGCAGGGGATGCCTGAAATCTGACTTGTATCCTAGGCAGACTTCTGGGAAAATCGGTGAACCAATCACACAAGCAGGAAATTATGTTTCTGGGGTGTGGTCAGTACACATTCTGTGTACAGAACACTTCCAGGTAGCCATATTGCATTGCATTTTCAGAAAATTACAACTGCTGCAGATTGAAAAGGAAAGGTCATTTTTAATAACATTCAATTAAAATATGATTTGTTTCGCAATTGTATAAGCTATATTGTTTTTTCTTTATTTGCTATTTTTTTCCCCCACGAAAGTGGAGTTACCCATTAAAATTGATTTCAGATTCAGTTCATATATCTTGCTATACCATAAGGGTCAATGCAACCTAGGCAGCAGAAAAAACACACTCCTTTGGAGCATATTGTACACGCATTTAGACTGGTTTATAAGCAGTTTTCCCCAATTAGAAACTAGAAAAATGTACACTCAAAAACGCTTGATGCACCTAAACGCTGCGTTTAGGTGTGTCAAGTATTTTTTCTGCCCAAATCCTTTAAAAATATGCCTGTAAATGAGCAAATGTGCACGGACAGATAGGCTAACATAGAATTGCTTCTACAGCCTGAAAGAAAAAACACCAAATGCCTGTATAAACAGCATTTTTTATGCCCCGGTGTGCATGAGGTCTAAAGCCAAAGAGTGACACCATTCTTCAACGGCTGCAGTTGCCTATGTGACTGCCTGCTGTAATTCAGTGGAAAAAAACCTCCCTCTTCAGCTTCTAGTCTTTTTTTTTTTTATTTTTTTATTGCTGTGTGTACCTGCTTTTAGGAGATTTCCCTTCCCAGAAGCAGAGGAAGATTCCTTCTGGGTACACACTGGGTTGTCCTAAGAAACATATCTAGGATGCAATTTAGTGAGGGGACAATGGAAATGTGATCTCACACCAATGACTTGGATAACACCAGGACAGGTGATAAGGGGATAAGTCCACAACAGGGAAATAGCAATTAAAAAAAAAAAAAAAAAAAAAAGAACATCTATCTGTCCTCACACTATGCAAAACGGAAAAAAAAAATGTGGTTGCCTGACTGAGTTTTAAAACGTCTGTAAATGGGCTTGCTTGTGACTGCAATCTGGAGAAAAGTGGGCTTGTACTCCCTCAAGTTGGCCATCATTCTCGCAGCAGCTTGGGGTCATAGGTGAGTCTTTGTAAGGGAGCAATGGCACAAGAAGGTTTTGATCAATGTTAAGTATTTCCTACACAAATGTACAGCTATCCTTTGATGTTATTGAATAAATATGTTCTTAACAAGAGCATTATTTTATTTATATTTGCTGGGAGTTCTGATTTATATTGGGTTATACCTTGTGTCATAATAACAAGTAATAGCAAGGTGAGTTTTCATATGACGCTTGTAGTTCAGTAGCCAATCTACATTCCATATATCTGTGTCAATCAAGATGCTCTAGGGCAGACACAGAATCTGCCAGTGGAAACACCTTGGATTTTCCCAATAAAAACTTGAGTCTGACTTGGGCATAAGGATGTTTGCACTTATCTGATAAGCAGGTTGGCCCTGTAACCTTCACAAAGCTAAGAAGATTATGATCACAATAATAAAAAGAAAAAAAGGAGGGGAATCATTTTTTACTATTTTCTCTTGCAATATTGTAGCTGGACAATCTTCTAAAAATCCCTTTTTCCAACACTTGCTGGTAAAAAATCAAAAGCAAAATGTGGAAACAAAACCTGCAAGGGGTAACAATAGCATTTTGTAGCTGATTAAATCCACCATTTTTAAGGGGCCCCTTAGAATAATAACAAGAAAATGCCATATTACCTGGTTGGGTGTATTGGACAGTAATCTGGCCTTCTCAATCAATGCTGTATTGCTTGAACTGATGAGTATGGGCATGCTAATTTCTGGAGCATGCCTTACTGATGGAGAATGTACGATCTTGTTTAGGGTATTTAGGGCACTTGTGATCAGGAACTGTCTCTTTCTCCTTCCTTGTGGCACCTGATGTGTTGCTGTAGATTCAGATGTAACATTGGAGGGAGACTTCTTCAGAGAGCAGGGGATGACTGCCATGTTATTTGCTTCTTTCCTCTTATATTTATTTGACTCCAGAAGTTGGTTGGCAGTGCTATTTAGCTGCAAATAAAATACATATAATCATAGCAAGGCCAATGATGAGATAAATTAAAAATTGTTGTCCTTTAGCCTAAAAAACAATTGTCAATGGATAATACATAGTACAAAAAGACCCTTAAACCACCAGCACAGTCCCCTAAGCTGTAAGTGCATCATGGGACTACCTCATACACCTCTGCAGGTACTAATAGCAAGTGTTTGTTGAGACCCCCTGATTAGTAGAAATACATGTAGAGGGATCTAGATGACTTTGGGTGATGTTGCATCCATGTATTCTCTAAAACCTGTTGCTAGTCTGTTATTAAGCATTTGAATGGGCAACAATGTCTGTTTTTGCTGAGCAAATACTTGTATAAATATACAATTAAAGTAACTTTTCCTAAAACTGCAGGACCAAGGGACACAAGAATTTGTTGGCCCACTCAGTCAAAAAGACAGGTCTGGGGCTTGAGACATAGGTGTAAGGCATACATGATTGGGTTTGGGGTGCCAGGGTAACAATGCATTAATAGCATTTATAGATACTGTCTAAGGAGAGGAGACAGACACTTGTCTTGGCTGAAGCCTGAAGTCTGTGTGGGAGGAGTATCAGAGGTGAAGTTAGGGATGTCCACCTATTGTATGAATATTTCCACCCTCTCACCAGATTTTGCTCTCTCTAGTTATAGTAAATCAACCCCTATGTATGTTTTGGTAAGTTGCTAAGGTAGGATCTCCTACATGCAGTGCAGAGGATGTTATAATAATGGGATAATACAGCTTTTATAGATAGGCTTAACCAGATGAAATAGGAAGACAGAGGTGAAATAGGAAGACAGAGCTGCAATATATATATATATATATATATATATATATATATATATATATATATATATATATATATAAATAATATATATATATATATATATATATATATATATATATATATATATATATATATTTATTTTTTTTCACTGCGAAATAGCAGAATATGCATGCCTTTCATACCTCTACAAAGAGCAGGGGGAAAATGCCTACTTGATCTCCCAACCGGCCTTCTGCCCAGTTATCATCCACTCTCCGAATCACACTAATTATATCATCCTGTAATGAAGACAACAAGCTGTTAGAATATTACAAAAAACAATTCATCCATAACCATATACAGTATATGTGCAATATATACAAATTCACAAAGAGAACTGAATAAGGAACTCATTTGAAAAGTGATCATAGTTTGATTTGAGTTCTTGCAAAGTTCAGTCACTTGCTTTGTTATTGAAAGTCTTCAGGGTACCCTCCTAAAATCCCGTCTCTGAACCCAACACCATTGCAGATCTGATTTGACATTGAGCAGTACTATCACTTAGCCTATGCTAGTCTCTGCTATATTCCTGCTGATGTCATGAAGGATGCTGCTTGTGCTTAAAAAAAATTGAAGAACAATGAGCATGGAAACCTTCTGCTAGCAGAATTAAAAAAAACACTATATTACCAGAATTATTGGGAAGCGTGCCTTTACGCGCACATGAACTTTAATGGTATCCCAGTCTTAGTCCGTAGGGGAATATTGAGTTGGCCCACCCTTTACAGCTATAACAGCTTCAACTGTTCTGGGAAGGCTGTCCACAAGGTTTAGGAGTGTGTCTATGGGAATGTTTGACCATTCTTCCAGAAGCGCATATGTGAGGTCAGTCTCCACTCTTATTCATCCCAAAGGTGTTTGACCGGGTTGAGGTTAGGATTCTGTGCAGGCCAGTCAAGTTCCCCCAACCCAAACTTGCTCATCCATGTCTTTATGGACCTTGCTTTCTGCACTGGTGCACAATCATGTTGAAATAGGAAAGGGCTTTCCCTAAACTGTTCCCACAAAGTTGGGAGCATGAAATTGTCCAGAATGTCTTGGAACTTGACTGTCCTGTACAGAGTCCTGACCTCAACCCGATTGAATACCAATGGGATGAATAGAGCCAGGCCTTCTTGTCCAAACCTCACAAATGCGCTTCTGGAAGAATGGTCAAACATTCTCATAGACATACTCTTAAACCTTGTGGACAGCCTTCCCAGAAGAGTTGAAGCTGTTATAGCTGCAAAGGGTGGGCCAACTCAATATTGAACCCTACGGACTAAGACTGGGATACAATTTAGGTTCATGTGCGTGTAAAGGCCAGCGTCCCAATACTTTTGACAATGTAGTGTGTAGCGCACTCCTAGGTAGGTGCTAGAATGAGTATATACAGTTTTTGGTTTCTCTGCCTAACAGGGAGACTGTCAGGCAAATTTAAGTGCTGTTTGCCTTACAGAGAGCTGTGATTGTTTAGTGAGGTCTCCTCAGTGTGCTCTGGTGCTGCTCATGCTGTCTTGATGTTTCACACTGATCCAATAACTATGGAGTATAATGAACAGTGGGTGGAATCCTGGAAGATGAGAGCATGAATGTCTGTACAGCCCTGGCCAATTAGAAGGGGATGTGCCCCAAGAGCACATGGGCTTGGGGTCCAGTCTACCTCTACAGGGAGAGGTCCAGATGGGGAGGGTGCTGCTGCCTCTCCCGAGGCACAGGCTGCCATGGGCCTCAGGTGGTCTACCTGAGGGCCAGAAACATTGCAACCCATAGTTCTTATGAGAGCTGACTGAGGGAAGATGTCCGTAGATCCTGTCCGGTACCACTGAAGAGGGTTGTAGTGTGTTCTTCAGGAACCTTTTGAGTACAGATCCCAAAGGTGATCCACTGGGACTGGTGCTGTTAGATCCCCCTCTGGGTGCTAGAAGTCAGTTACTGGGTGCAAGCTAAAGGAGACACTGGCTTGTGTCTTGAAGAGGGGAAGTTCACTGAGTTCCTTCAGCTACTCAGCTACAAAGGGACTTGTTCAGACGCTGTATGGTCCTGCAGATGATCTACTATACAGTTCTAATTTCAGAGAGTTGTCCTCACCTGTGAATTGTTAATTTGGAGTATCCTACTAAATCCCTTCTCCTAGCCAAGTTCTTAAAATAAAACACCAAAACAAATCCCCTAGACTGGCCATTGAAGATAACGAGCGGAAGAGTGTGTGTACCTGGCTGTGTGAAAATTCCCTGTATTTGGCTGTGAAGTAATCAGTGGGAGGCCCGGGCAAACCAATATCCAAGCAGCTCCTGCGGGGGTAGCGCTACAAGTGTATATCAAGCTGTGTTCAATACATAATAGTAAAGTATCAACCCAGTCGAAAGGATTTAGGTTGTCGGTGTGGTTATTTAGAGTTGTAGAGTAAAAGAGAGAGAAGTAAACAGTGGATCAGTCATGTGGTGTGGTGATGTCACTGGCTATTATATACAATGTAATAGCTTGTGGATATAAATGCATTGTATGTGATTGAGTTTCAGCTAACTATAGCACTATATAATTAGGTCAAATGTTATTACAGTATATGTTATGTATGTGTTTAAACTGTAGTGACCCCTAGTATAACATTTGGTGTTTGAATTTGCAGGACAGTTGTGGCCCATGTTCTCGGGATCACTGCTCCGTGCCCTTTCATCCCCGAGACCCTAATTTTTTATCAGC
>NC_138771.1:345275460-345315460 GCF_965119305.1 Pelophylax lessonae
AATGATAAAAACATTTTTCTTTTAGTTAAATGTAGACAGTCAAATCATTTGTTTATATCATCATCATTGCTGGTTGGTTGCCATAATAAAGTCAGTATAGCAGAGTACAAGCATCCCTACTGAGCTGAAATTCCGAAACACAGTATGCACATTTGTGAATATTTGAACAATTTTGTTTAAAACAGAAAAGGCACAAAGCATAAATGTTTCTGTTGTTATGGAAACCAAAGTTGAAATAAGCTGCATATGCCATTTTTAGCCTCTGTTCTGTACATGGACATCCTGCATTGTCAATTAAATATATTAATTGCAAAGGCCGTGTAAATTACCGATTTAACAAACAGTCCGTATGCACATTTTGGTAAAGGAAATAAAGCACAAAGCTGTTCCTCTTGCTCAGGAAGTAAAAACAAAGGGTAAAATGAAAAGTTATGGATAGGTTAAAGGGATCTGTTGGACACATTACCTTGACTCAAATCAGCTATTATGGTTATTTCTGCTGACAACTCATTAAGGCATATATATACAAGTACTGTAGAGGAGATTCACGCTATCACAATCCAGTTCACACAGAAAAACCCTCATTTACAGTATGAAATGAAAGTGAAAAAAAAGCAGCAGCTATGAAGATCATTGAAAACAGCATTTAACGCCATTACGCCAATGGTATCCAGGTGCCACATATACTGTTCATCAGCTGCCCAGTGATAAAATGGAAAAATTGATAGTACTGCTGAAACAAACATCCATTATCAGATAATGGCATTTTCTGGGTCTAATTTAGAGAATTCATTCCAGCATAAATCTTACGTAAATTAAAAGCCCCCCTCCTCATGCTGATAAATCAAAGTAAACCAACAGAAATTAAAGCTAGGTCTTTTGAAAAAAGCTATCGCAGTGAGGACCAAAAGGGCGGCATTTTTGAGTTGCATAAACACTTTAGTAATGCTGCAGCTCATATGCTAGCTTGGGAAAAAGATTTAGGGATTTCGCTTGACGAAGAGGACTGGAGGGATACGTCAGTCAGGACGTATAAAGGAGTTAAGAATGTTTTATTACTAGAGTTTTAAAGTCCTGTCTCATTAGTATGTGGTACCCGAATGCCTCTCCAAAATGTATCCAGATTCTTCCTCAATCTGTTTTTGGGGCTGTGGGTAAGTGGGTTTGATTTTGTAGTATGTCAAGTGCTTCTGGATACAAGTTCATGCCCTGATATACTCAGTAACAATGATAATCCATTCTTTAAGATCCCAGAGTAGCCTTAATCAATCAACCTGTAATGAGGATGCCCAGACACATGCAGACTCTGACATGCAGACTTTATATACCTTATGGCCAAGATAACCATTGGAACCACTTGGAAAAAACAATGGGTGACTTGGCGGTAATGAAGCAGAAGCTCACTTGGATCATGACTACTGAAAAGCTAGTCAGCATACTACACGACCCCATGATTCAAGAGACGACAGTGGTGGCTGGGGGGGTGTGGACACACGAGCCATAGCTCTTTTTCTCTTTTACCTTTCTCCCTACCCCCCCCCCCCCTTTTTCCCATTCTTCTTCCTTTTTCTCTCTTTTCTCCTTTCTGTTGTTGTCTCTAAATGCTTTTTACGAGATATAAACCACCCATTCAGCTGGTGGTTTTCTAGTTTTCTATGTTTTCTGCGCCTTAGTGAGCACTTTAGAAATTTTTGCTTGAGAGTTATTTCTCCTAAGCTTGAGAATGGTCACAATTTATATTCCACTTTTCCCCATTATATGTAATGTTTGTGCTATTCTTTACCCATGTCTTGACCTATGTAGTACTGCAACCAGAGGCATAACTAGAACATTTCAGGGGCCCTTGTTACTGGTCCTGGGGTTCTTCCCACTTACCCAGGGCCCTTTAATCCCATTGTGGGTCCTGTATTATGGTCCTGCAGCAGGACCCTTTCATGCATATTTGGCAACCTTTTCAAAACATTTTTAGTCAGCCATTGTGGGGCATTTAAAATGGGCGTGGTTCTGCAAGAACCACCTAAGGCCATACGCCTTTGCACATCTCTACACCCCCCCCGGAATACCTCTGTACTCCTTTAGCAGGCCTCTATATCCCCTGCAGACTCTGACCAGGGCAGGCACTGGATTCAGGCAGTTGCTCTGGTTGTAAAGCTGATACCTGCCTGAGTCAGAGGCCCCTCCCGTTTCCACTGTATAGAGTGAAGTGAGCTGCTAGCTGGGAGAAAATGCCACGGACACCACAGAGCTGTCAGTTGCCCCCTCTCTACTGCATGCCAGGGGTGCAGGTGAAGATGTTGAGTGCAGGGATGGTCGCTGCACCAACATCGCCTGTGTTAGTTCAGCAATTTGTCTTTTTATTTTCCTTCACATTGTTGAGATGAATGGAAAAAAATAAAAAATACCAGTGTGTATTTAATTTAAGGCTCAGTTTACACTACCGCAATTTACAGTATGATTATGTGGTGCAACTTTCATGCGAGTTTGCATATTCTTTGGGACCAAGTCACACTGTAATCACATCAAAGTAGTGCAGGAACCGTTTCCAAAATCACACCATTCTGTGTTACATTGATTAGAATGTCATGCGATTCTGTGTGACTCAACTGTACAACAAAGTGGCAACTACTGCAACCTATAAATAGCCTGTACAACAAAGTGGCAATTACTGCAACCTATAAATAGCCTTTGCAGCAAAGTGCACATGAAAGGGCAACGCACATCACAAACAAACAAAAGATATCTCAGGACACTTACCAACCAGACTGCAAAACAGCCGAATTGACTCGGTCCAAAAACACGTTAAAAACAGAGGGGTTTGTTTACACACATTTGCAAATATATGCATGAGCTGCAGTGCCCACGTCAAAGCTCTTCTGTAAACTGCAGGCGTAACCCTAAAAATTTCCAAAGTCTCCTATGTAGGAGCACATAAAGCAGTAGGATAGTTGTCTTTTCTGCCACTGTACAATTACTGGGCATCAGGTGCATCCCTGTGCATTTAAGGAGTGGGCTTCATCCAGGTACACCTGCCCTTAATCTATCCTACTGCTATATGTGCTTCTACTTAGGAGACTCTGGAAATGTATAGTTAAGATCACAGTTTACAGAGGAGCCTTGACGTTGGCACTGCAGGATATATTTTCAAATGCGTGCAAACAAACCGTAAATTGTTAGACAGGGTCAATTTGGTTGTTTTGCAGGCTGGCTGGTAAGTGTGCTTTTTTTTTTTTGTGATCTGTGTGACTCAAGTCAGCTCAAAAAAAGCAACCGGGCCTATGTCAAAATGAAGTCTAAATTGCCATGTTGACAAATATACCCTAATAACCTGAGCTATCCCAATAGGTACTATATATATATATATATATATATATCTTAATATATATCATTTTTTTCCCCCCCACACACTACTTTGTGAGTTAAAGGGAAAGTAAGAGAAATTTAGGCTTCCATCTGTGACTGCCTTCAATACTTTATCCTTTATTAGTGTATATAAAGTTTGTATGTCACTTCTTATAGATAATATTGATTTATTTTATATTAATGCTTACAACTTTCTACTCATGCACTATCAAGGGTGTTCATACATCTACAAACCTGGAGGCCTAGGGCTTCTCTTTGTTACCAATGCTAATCTGCAACTATTGGCATTCCACATTGATGATATTATTCAAAATTAACATCCACATTGATTAATAAAGCTGCTCTATTTATGTGGTCAAGGCAGGAGGCAGTCTTCTATAGTGTACAGAGAGCACTAGAAGCAGTCATTCAGGACAAGAGCCATATACACATGCTAATGCAGTCTGAGAACAAATGCATCTTGATCCTGATCAAATATCAAATACAAATACTGTGTGGGAAGCCTTCCACAGTTCAGACAAGGTGAAGATATTGTTTGTTGCAGATGCAAGTGTATCCAGGAACTTTTGGTGGGAGGTGCCCTTAAGGACCCCTGTTGTTACTTCCCTGACTTAGCAGGACTGCAGGTCATCTAGGCTGCAATGGCTTGCCCTGTTTCCTATAGGAAGTACTTTGAGGAGCAGCAGGAGGGCGCTGTGCCTTACTTCATTAAGGACTCTGCATAGTTAGCCAGTGTGAGGGTACAGACTTCTTACTGGCAAGGAGTGGACGGTCAGGGAAGGGATTTGAAAGGCCACCCTTAGAGTCAAAGGAGGGTCTTTCCACTCAACTGTCTAGACAGTTAGTCTTGTATTTTCAAAAGTTGTATGCAGTTGACTAATTTTTGCTTCCATTTTCTCTACAGGTGGGATCATCTTAGATACAGTCAGATAGGATATGTACATTGTATTGTTTTGAAATCCCCACCAAGCAAGTTTGTTTGGTGGGGGGTGCATCGTTTCTCATGCACCTTAAAATGTGTATATTTGTACAGCAGAGTATGTAAAGCTATATTATTTCACCGTAATTTATTTGTACATTTGTTTTTCCCTTCTCCCCCTTACCAGGTTTGTGGGATACTCCTGAGTTTTTGGCCAGTGTTTTGATAGGAGGCGGCTGCCTCAAAGTCAGAGGGACCTGACTCAGTTTAGTGTGGGGTGGATGTAGCACCCTACAAGGTAGGTGCTAGATAAAAGTACTGTATAGTGGGCCTTGGCTGCCTAACAGCAGGGCCATGATTTTTAGCTGGGCTGTCATGTCTTCCAGGTGTGGCTGCTGAGAGGGGGGTCTCTCCACTGGCTCCATGAGAGGATTCTTACTGGGTAGTGGAGGAAACTCAATCAGAGGCACATTCAGGCCTGTATCTACCCCAGAAGGCAGATTCTGCTGCAGAGGATTCTGGGAGTGGGTATACGTTTGAAGGGAGTGCATTATGCAGCGTCTTTGGCGGGAAGCAGAGTCCCAGGAGGGAGAGTATGGCTGTCTCTCCTCCTGTCAGAGGATCGGGTGTCTCGGGTGGTTTGCCTGAAAATCCAGAGAGAGAGCTGAGCTGAGCTGAGCTGCAGAGAGGATCCGGGGTGCCGAAGACCAGTGGAGAAAGAGGGGGGTCTGCCCAGCTTAAAGGGGGCCACTCCGGTGAAGGTCCCTGGGATCCAGGAGCTAGCTAGCGATAAAGGGGGTCCCTAGTGAGAGGACGCTGAAGTGTCAGAGGGGGTGCCTAGTGAGAGGACCCTGAAGTGTCAGAGGGGGTGCCTAGTGAGAGGACCCTGAAGTGTAGAGGGGGTGCCTAGTGAGAGGACCCTGAAATGTCAGAGGGGGTGCCTAGTGAGAGGACCCTGAAGTGTCAGAGGGGGCGCCAGCAGTTGGGCCCTGAAGAGTTAAGTGTACAACGTGCAGTGTGCAGTGTTGAGAGTTGCAGCAGCACAAGCAGTTACAAGTAGCTACCTCAGTCAGTGAAGGGCTGGAGGGAGCTGTTTACAGGACTTTTGAGCTAAACAGAGTGTCAAGAGTCAAGTGTCACTACAGTCCTGGATCTTTTGAGTTAACCAGAGTGTTAAAGTCGAAGTTCTAGCACAGTTCAGCAAAACAGTATCTCTAAGCGCCATGAAGCGTTGGTCGGCATTCAATTGGCGTCAAAACAGCGCCAACAGGCATTTTATCAAGTGTCCCAGTTAAACCTAGTTGACCCAGAGGAGTATCCCACTCATTCCCTTCTCCCATCCCCATTATCAAATAAACAAAACAAATCAAAGATGCCGGAATGGTCATTGTATCCAATCTCACACTTGGATATTCAGCCTAAATGTGTTGGAAGTGTTACCGGTAACAATGGCAGACCCATATCAGGCCCAATGCCTGGAAATATTGCTAAACTAAATTAAAGCTAAAATCCAGAATAAGCAAATATTGACTAGCTACAAGAATCAAGAGCATTCTTTCTTGAATCCATTCGTTGTGTATTTCTTCCAGATCTGTGCAGTAATAAAACTTCACCCCTGTTCAGGAGCTTCCTGTAATAAAGCAATGCTGCTCTCTCTCCTTGTGCAGGGTGACTGGTCCACCCACTCTTCTCATTTTTTTATAGGCAGCCTGTAGTGGGTGGACATACTGGACTCTCTGCACAGGTTATGTACAGCACAATGATGGTGTTTTTGCTACTTTTACAAGATAATATCCTTTCTGGTTATTAAGGAATATATTTACATGAAAGTTTTTGTGGCCTAAATTCAGATCGAACCGTTTAAATAATCTGTGTCTGTTCTATTTTTTATGTTTGTGTTTATACCATTCAGTAAAAGGTTCCTAGCCATTATTTTAAAGTGAAACTAAATAAAAGGCTTACAAAAAATGTCAAAATTAGCTGCTATGTACTAGAGTTTTGCACAGAGCAGCCCAATCCTTTTTTCTGCCCCCCCTGTTGTCACTCTTCCCTTCTTTCGCCTGGCCCCATGGCACCCCTCCGAGGCTTTTTCCCCCTGTCAAGTGTCCTCATAGAAAGCCGCATGCTATGGGGGCACCTGTGCATGCTCGCTCCTGAGATTGATTCTGTGTGTCCATAAGACACACACAACAGGGCTCAGTCCCACCCCCGCCCCCGCCACCTTCTCACTGGCTATGATTGACAGCAGTGGGAGCCAATAGCTCCCGCTGCTGTCTTTGAGCCAATGAGGAGGCAGAGAGCTGAGACAACAGCCGGTCTCGTTCACATTGCTGGATTGAGATCGGGCTCAGGTTAGTATTAGGGGAGGCTTCAGGGGAAGCTGCATATTGAAGGTAACCTTAAGGCTTTACAAATACTTGAACATTATTGTAGCTATTGCTTTGACAGACTTTATACAGAATATTGTGGTTTAACCTTTCATCCCCAAAACTAATCTTGCACAAATAGCATGAGATTACGAGCAACAAAGCATTGAGTCGTCCAACATAGACAAATTCTGCTTTGGGATTATTTCCAAGACTTTACCAACTTAATGTTTCTAGATTAAATATTGTAATTGGTTTGGAATAAAGCAGTTATGGAAGGTAAGACAGCATTCTTGTTGATAAAGCAAATGTTTGTGGTGCAGTTCAGACAGGTTGGGATAACCCCTCCTTCTTCCTTTTGTCAAGAATAGGGCATAAATGATTTCATACAAGCCTTGTCAAAGAAAAAAGGAGTAGTGTTGCGTAATATTACAATAAAATTCATATTTGGATTTTAATTATTACTCATGCAAAACAACACATTGTGACCTTGTTGTAACTCTCCTCTACTTGATCCATTTTGTCATTAGCTGGTTCAATCTGACCTGGCTCCTACAATAAAGCACTGCTCTCATTGCTTTTATAAAACATATCCACTTAGTGAATCTTTACGCATCCAGCAGAATTACATGTTAAACCCAGATTCCTTTCATGAAAATCCCTTAACAAGGCTGCACCCTTGTGTCTTTCTGCTGTAGTCATCCAGTGTAGGCCCAGATAGACTCCTTTCTGCTTCTGTCATATCTGTCTTAAGTCTCTCCCATTATCCACCTTTCATTGTTTCCTGAATGTATGTTAGTCTGCAGAATTGCAATGTGGTCACAGTGATATTGAATAGGTAAACATGTCTATTCATTGTTTTATCAGATTGGGATCACTTTGATGTCTTACCCAAGTCTGGTTAAACTTTGTTAACACCTGCTCAGACATGTTAACGTGACCCTTCCAGCATCAGGTCACTGGCAATACAATTACACAACTTCAAATAGAAGAGGGAATATACACCACAATACCAAAAGTATTGGGACGCCTGCCTTTACACGCACATGATCTTTAACGGCATCCCAGTCTTAGTCCGTAGGGTTCAATATTGAGTCGGCTCACCCTTTGCAGCTAAAACAGCTTCAACTCTTCTGGGAAGGCTATCCAAAAGGTTTAGGAGCGTGTCTATGGGAATGTTT
Organism: Pelophylax lessonae; assembly: GCF_965119305.1. Lineage (NCBI taxonomy): Eukaryota > Metazoa > Chordata > Amphibia > Anura > Ranidae > Pelophylax > Pelophylax lessonae. Next base: position 345,283,287 of record NC_138771.1, read on the forward strand.
GACCATTCTTCTAGAAGCGCATTTGTGAGGTCAGGCCACAATGTACCTTTGTGGTGGTCTAATTGTTGAAATGCTGATGCTTTGTTGCTTCAACTTGTAGGATTGACTCCCTGAGGAAGTCACGTGATGTGACGTAACGTGTAGGAGGAGCCGCCAGACTACCGGAAGTGACGTTAGAGATCGGAGCGATAACGCTCCCCACGTTGTATTGAGATTCTATCTGCAAACAAATGATCTACAAATTGTAAGTGCAACTACGTTTTTAATAATAAATCTGATTTGACATACTGCACCATGATTGCCCTCTGTTTTCACTGAGCCCGAGGCCACGATAAGGAGTTAAGGACGTAAAGTTTATGCACCCCAAAATACTAACAGGACAGGACAGGAAACACTCGGAGGTTGGAACAAGATACCGGAATAAGTAAAAGCCTATATGATACTCGGAGGCTAAGTTTTGTATACAGGCGCAATACACACCTTATTGAGGTGAGAATATAGAGCACCTAGATGTGACACCTGGTGGAGGCAACAAGTCACAACACCCATATTTTGCATGAGAGCACCTTGTTTTATTTGATGATATCGAAGGGAATTACACCTGATTCTGGATTTTTGTATATATGGACACTATAAACACAGCACCTAATTTATTTATTTATTTTTGATTGAAGAAAAATAGCACATAGCACTTTGTATCTTTTTTGAAGTTTATTTATATTTTTATCTTGTCTACGGCATATTTATTGACATCTCTTAGGAAAGTTTAAACACTCAGCACTTTATTGTATAGAAGATATACTGGAATGGTTTACTTATATTGATATTTATATATGATATTTATATATGAAGTAATTTGATCACCTTGTATTATCCAGCGACAACACTTTTTATCACTAGAACACTTTTTACCACGTCAGTCTATACATTCACTTTATTTTACTTTATGTCCACTTCTGAAGCGCACCACCAACCAAAATTGTATACATTGGTCAAATACCTGTTACCCCCACCATGCGCTGTGCTTCTTCCAGCCAATGTATACATTCTTTAGTGGCATACGAGCCAGTGGGAGGAACCACAGTGCACAGCGGGGGGGGGGGGTAGGCATTCCACATGTGAATAGGGCCATTTGCCCTGCATGTTGGGGTACTTTTTGCACAGAGCGTGCTAATCAATGCCCAGGACTAGGTGGGGGCCGAGTTCATGTGAGAATCAAATATTATGGCAGTTCCATGGCTTAAAGATGGGCTTTATAAAGTGTGCAGTGAATTATTACAGAGTCCCTTTTGTAGAAGTGCTGCCCCGTGTTTCTGCCCACTTTAGCTGGATGTATTTTGCATTTAGGAGAGACATTGCTGAGCCTGTGCCCTTTTCTACCAGTCCAGCGTACCTCTGTCACCTCACTCTCAGTGATAGAATGGGGTCCGACCGTGCACTCTTCACTCCCATACCATGTGCCAAGCCTTTGGGTCTCCGTAACGTGGGTTCGGTCCCGGTTGTTTTGGCAAACTGACCGCTGGGGAGGTAGCCAGATCACCGAAACCCTCTCTATGACACTCTTGCTACCGGAGAACCTGTCACCTACACCTGGTACCACGCCTCATGCCTGGCTGCAATGTGTCTTGCACTAGTTCTTGGTTACCCATAGCAACTGCATTACCCCACCTGCTTGTCTTGCTGAGTACACCTTTAGTAGTGGCTTTAGTGCTCTATCTCCCGGGAACCATCACCCCTTTAAATTACATCAGACCAGGCTAGGTGGATGCAACTTTACTTTAAGGTTTTGAGGTGAGGTACACTTCAACATGAACAATTCCAGTGGAACATTCCCTATCTCATCTAGGCTGCCCAAGCATACCTCAGAAAGATAATAGTCCATTATTGGTACTTACCCAAAGCTTGTTAGTTCTCCGTGCTTCCGGTGTTTCTGATGGACTGCAAGGAGCAGCAGTCCTCTCTGTTGGTGCACTGCAGCAATCATGGCAACTTTCTGAGTGGGCTGAAGCTCCTTGACCCAGCCTTCCCCTTATTTATATCACAGGGAGGATAGACTGGGTGCAAAAAGCTTAAAAACAGAGGCACAGAACATTAACTCCTTCCCCAGCAGGGCCAACCAACTACCTTAACTAACATTCTGTAGACAACCTGCCTTTACACAACTGCAAGTATGGACCACTTGTGGCAGCTGTGGGCAGAGAAGTAGTGTCTCTTTAAAGAATGGGCAGCTGAAAAATTAAGCCTCTTCTTTTACAGGTATATAATTTTATAGAAGTGACCCTATGCTCTCCCACAATAATCCCATTCGGCCAGACGTCTTTAACCTAAGGACATACTGTAAATGTAGGGAGTCATGGCCCCCTGAGGGGGGGGGGGGGTTTGAAACCATTGCACCCTAAACTCACTGTGTAATGTGATAGAGGGTGACTCTGATGTAACCATTTCATTGTCCCTCTCTGCATTATTGAGTATTACCTACTGCTGGGGGAAGATCAAACGAGATAGAGGAATCCAGTCATTACATGATGAACTGGGCCTCTGGAGGTCAAGTTGAGCTCTGCTGAGCTCAGAGATGAGCTTTAACACATGTGGGTACCCAAACATCACTGACAGGCTTTAGCACTATAATGTAGACACCAACTATCTTTGGATGCATTCTTTTTCAGAGCAGGTGCTGTAACTGCTGTCCTGTTGTAACATGCACATTTTGACCCTAACTGGCACTTTCCGGTACTGAATCTTCCCCCCCTCTAACCTCTTGCATGCTTCTTTTGGGTGAGTTCTAAAATGAGAAAACTTGCATGGACACAGCCCCTGATCCCAGTTTGACATCGGTGTGGGTGCATGTTCCTGAACGCACACTGCCAACAGGCTTTTTACAACCTACGAGTTAAAGAGGAAGTAAACCCTCCTCAGGAAGTTGTACCTATAGGTAAGCCTATGATAAGGCTTACCTATAGGTACTGTAAATATCTCCTAAACATGTACGGTTTAGGAGATATTTACCTTACATGCAGCCAGTGACGTCACTGGCGCATGCGCTCTTAAGGAACGGCTGATTGTGCCGTTCCTTCAGAGCCCCGTGCCGTGACCGTCGGCTCCCGCGCGCGTGCGCGGGAGTGATGTCACCGCGGCTCCGGCCAATCAGATGGCCGGATGCCGCGATCCCGGAAGACGGGCGACTGAACATGTCGCTCGTCATACAGGTAAGAGAGCGGCACGGCGGGGGCTCGTTCTAAGGTAAGTATTTCATAATGAGCTAGTATGCGATGCATACTAGCTCATTATGTCTTTCTCTTGCAGGTTGTAAAAAAAAAAAAAATTTTTGAATGAGTTTACAACCTCTTTAATGAGATGGAGGAAAGCATGTGAAAAGGAGACTAAACTCCACTTTCTGGCTGGATAGAAGACTACATAATTACTGATATTTAATATTTTACATTTACAAATAAATGTTCTGACATAACAAATAAATAAAGTTATACAAAACCACTCCACAGTCCCTTAAAGTGTATGTTAACATTGAAATGTTGTGTTTGTAGATATATCAACAAGAATAACAAACTCTGATCAGTAGTTGGATTAGGAACGACGATTAGAAAGATGTGTTCCAAAAATTGTTTTTAAAACATAGGTTATATAGAGACTGTTATCTGATGGATACGTTATCACAATTTTTTTTATTTGCAAATAATATTTGTATGGCATTACTGAGCACACTTCTGTTACCAGGAATTATGGAACACCTGGCTGTTTTGGAAATATCCTTGTCTGAAAATGTTCTATGAATGCGTACACATAATTATACTCTCCCCTATGGCACTGCTCCCTGTAATAGTAATCTTTCGTTGTAAGTTGAGAAACTTCTTCTGGAGTAAAAACATGTAATAACCAAAGATCTACAAAACAAGCCAGCATTTTTTCCAGGTTCTAAAACAAATAGGCAGCAATCTTTTGTACTATGCAGAAACCTATGATATTTGCATGTGCTTGATTTTCCTAATCTTCTATGCCAAAATACCTTATTGATATGCAGCAAGGAAGTTTAAAAGTTCATCTATTTAAATATAAAATAAAGAGACCAAAACTATTCTGTTATATCTTTTTTTTTTTTTAGATAAACAGCAACGGAATTATAATGACACATCCATGGGCACACCAGCTCTAAAATTATGAAGTCCAGCATTTCCATACAGTGTACTGTGTGTCTATATATATGTAGCACCCTACAGGTAGGTGCTAGGTAAATGTGTAGTGGGCTTTGTCTGCCTAACAGCAGGGCCATGATTTATTTTTGGTAGGGTGTCATGGTTTTCCAGGTGTGTCTGCTGAAAGGGGAGTCTCCCCACTGGCTCTGTGTAAGGCTTCTCATAGGGAAGTGGAGGAAACCCAATCAGGGATACATTCAGGCTTGTAACTACCCCAGAAGGCAGATTCTGTCGCAAAGGATTCTGGGAGTGCGTATAAGTTTAAAGGAGAGCGTGACTCATTGTCTTTGGCAGGAAGCAGAGTCCCGGGAGGTAGAGGACGGCTGTCTCTCCTCCTGTCAGAGGAAGCAGATGTCTCGGGTGCTGCCTGAGAATCCAGAGAGTGCTGAGTTGAGCTGAGGGGATTCGTGTGCCGAGAACCATCGGAGAGCAAGAGGGGTCCAGTCCCAGGAAAGCCTACACAGGTTGTGAGTACTGAGGATTGCAACTGGGGATCTGCCTAGAGTCAGTGGGGACCACCTTGGAGAAGGTTCTAGGATCCAAAGAGTCAGCTAGCTGTAAAGGGGGTACCTAGTCAGAGGACCCTGAAGTGATAGAGGGGGTACCTAGGTTGAGGACCCTGAAGTGGTAAAGGGGGCGCCTGCAGTTTGGGCCCTGAAGAGTTAATGCACAGTGTGAGTGCACCAGTTGAGAGTTGCAGCCATACAGGAATACACAGCAAGCTACCTCAAGCCAGGGCAAGGCTGGAGAGAGTAGCTAGTGACTTTACAGTGCAAGCAGTGTCAGATGTTCATTGTTCCACGGTCCTGGATCTGCTAGACTTAAGTCGAGGTTCCAGCACAGCTTTCAGAGATACCATGTGTTCAAAGCGTCATTAAGCGTTGGCTAGCATCGGCTGGCGTCAAGACAGCGCTAACGGGCATTTTTACTACAAAAGTCCCAGAATTGTACATAGTCGAGCCAAAGGAGTATCCCATTCATTCCCTTCTCCCATCCCCTAAAACTACAATAAAACAACCAAACAAAGATGCCGGAGTTGTCAATGCGTCAGTTCTCACACCCAGGGCCGCAGTTCACATGAGCTGGAGAGGTAACCGGTAACAATGGCAGACCCACATCAGGCCACAGGCCTGGAAACCTTGCTACATATATTATATATATATATATATATATATATATATATATATATATATATATATATATATATATATATATGTAGCACTGCCCCTGTGGAAGCTGCTGAGAGTGGATTCCCCTGGGTTACCCATAGCAACAGGCAAATAAACGTATCACTTTAAGTTCTCGGCTCAGTCAATGAACAGTCCAGAAGATTTGGTTGTTTTTGTATTTATTTTGGAACTGGGATAGGAGAAGGGATGAGTGGGATACTCCAACTAGCAACTATGCACAAATTGAGGACATCTATCTGAGGTGTGTGCGGCAAGGCCACTGATTCACTTTGCCACTGAGGTGAAGGTTTTAAATGATGAACAGTACTTTAAGTTTCTCTTCAGGGTCTTTCTTGGCATTCCCTTTCTGACCCACTATGTGTGCTGGCCTTTGTCCACTGACTCTCCCTGGAGTGGTCCCCTTCCTGGGCAGACCCCTGGCAAGCTCCCTGGTACTCACGGACACTGTTTTTCACAGAAATCTCTGCCACTGCTCCACTGTCAGCTTCCACAGGACATTTTAGCTCAGCCCCACACATCTGGTCCACTAGGCCGACTGCCTGTGACCACTTTCCAACCTGAGAGGAGGAGAGACAGCCATCACCCTCCTCCTGGGACGTGGCTTCCCACCCAAAGACGCCCTGTCACATGTGCCCTTGGTTTTTATGGTCAAAACCAGGATGCACCACTTTTGTGCCCTCCCACTGGGACTGCCACAAAAGCCTGTATGTCACTGGCTGGGTTTCCTCCACTGTCCAACAGGCTCCCCTATTGGATACAGTGGGGACACTCCCTCAAACCAAGTGAATCACACCTAGACACATGCAACAGGCCTAACTAGAAACCCTGCTCCCTGATAAGCAGGAAAGCAATCTGATGCTTTTACCTAGCACCTGACTAGGAGGGTGCTACATATATATTCTGTATATATAACTTGCAAACAAACATATAGGTATACAGAATATATTCACATGTATGACTGCCGTTAGCAGAATTTTGCAAGGCAAGAAGGCTACATTATCTTCTTTGGTAAATTCCTAAGGTTTACCCTCAGTATTTCAAAACCATTTTCCATATACAGTACTTGCTGGACTGTGTAAATGAGTGGCCAATTTAGTCAGTTCCAAGTCCCTGACTTTACATTTTTGGCTTCCCAACTCCAACTTTAGCTGGATGGGATTCTGATAGTATGCCCACTTAGTCCTACCAAATAGATTCTCACTTTTATTGTAGCCTACATCCCCTGTACTATTTGGACACAAATAAATACCCTAAGTCATACTCCTCACGTCCCCTACGTAAAAGCCAAAAAGTAAACTCAGGGACTTGGAACTGACAGCCTTCCATAATGCTTAGGACATTGTAGTATTGTGAGACAATTTTCAGAACCCTCTTTGCCCAAACAAGAAAAATGATTCACTATGTAAATTAATTGTGGCATCCACATTGTCTTTAGTAAAATAATTGTGCCCACCTCTGAGAGAGGAAGGAATCCAAATATCTTGAAGGATCCCATGCTTTGATCAGCTGGATGTACCACATTTCACAATTTCAATGACAATAATAAATCATTTCCAGTTCCCATTTCTGTGATAGCTGATCATAGAGAATACCATCAATTCTTTTCTGGGGTAAGTATATATTTTACAGGAGACAGGACGTTAAACTCATCTGTGGAAGTAGCTCAGTTTAAGGACATTGCACAGTGCTAGACTCTAATTCTGATTCATTCTTCTAGTTTACTAACTTCCTACCTCTGTCTCCTGAAATATCTTGCCAGGACAGAATGGACCTTTAATATCAGGTCAACAGAAAATGACTGTATAGCAATGTTACACATGCTGTATTCATATACCAGGGCCACCCTACAAAAGCTATGAAACATCCATTGACATTTTTTATGTATTTTTTAAAAGTGCAATCATAGCTGCTATAAAGTAGGAACCCTTTCAAGTGAAACTATTTTTAGAATAAATATGGAGCTGCCATTGCTGACCTCCATCTAAAAATGCTAGTTATGCTCATCATCTGACTTCTGAGTCAGTAACTTTAACAGGGATGTAAATCAGGAAAGTCAAATAAATGAGAATACTGCATATTTGTTCCACGTTGTATTGTACCAAAAGTCAGCATGACCGATACAGACTGTGCTATCATAGCGTCTAGATAGCAAACTGCTCAGTAGACCATGAATAGTCTACGGATCTCTTTTGTGTTCATGAAAAAGAAGAAGGGATCATGAGTACTCTCTTCTACATATATGAGCAAAGCCTAGAGCCAAGTTGAATAAAGAGAATGAATGAAGCACTATCTTTTAATATAGAATGTTTTATTGAAGATCTAGAGTTCATCCAACACAATTTGGGGATCTGTGTCCTTTTCCTCAGCCATTCTAATGCCTCGTACACACGCAACGATTATCGGCCGACCGATCGGCCGTCTTTTGTCCAGGGTTGTTGTGTTGGTTGAAATGTGCTCTAGACTGCGCACTAATTTTCTCCGCTAACAAAAACCAACTTCAGAAGTGATGTCATGTTCTGGTTTACTTTCCGTGTGTTTTTTCTTCTCTGAGCATGCCCAGTCTTGCTCATCAGATTTTTGTCTGCCGAAATCTGTACTGACTGATAGAAAATCAGCCGTTATATTGACGGCCAACAAAAATTTTATAGCCTGCACATCTGATTTTTTTTGGCCGAAAATTCGGAGTCGGTTGTCGAAAGCATCATACTAACAAGCCGAAAATCAGCCGATCAGACGTTGACCGAAAATTCACGGCCAACTATCAATGCATGTGTACGAGGCATAAGCAGCAATTCTACTCAAAAAGTGCTTGTTTTCTTTCTTCTAGCAGTCATTGCATTTTCTAGCATAGCATCCCTGCTCTATATATATATAAAAAAAAATTTTTTTAGGAACGCCAAATTCAAATTATAACTTCAGTATAATCCTGTTATTTTGCAACCTCCATACCTATGTGATTGAAAATGTATCCTCCAGTGTGCCATATTTTACATACGTTTGTGATAAATGTATTACTACCTTGGAACTTTAATATAAAGAATATTTTACCCCAGCATTTCATGATTTGTGTCTGTTGTACCATGTGCTTATGTTAAAAAGTATTCTGTTCCCCTGTTCTTTTGTGTGACATAATCGGCGATCCTGCCAGTCCCCCTGCTTTCCTATTTCAAACTGACCATGTTAGGAAAAGGAGCACATCCATCCTAGCATAGTCAGTTTTTTGGCTGTGCTGGGAGAACAGCCTGCCAGTCCTCCAATGATCAGACCTGTGCTGACATGCCCCCCTGTATAGCTATTCACTAGGAAGATCAGTCTACTGCTGTTTCTCCAACTCTAGCTTTCCAAGCCCCTTATGCAGTTAAAAAAAAGGGCATGTGATCACTTATTAAAAAAAAAGGTATTTACTGTATATCTATATCTATGTAAATATATATATATATATATATATATGTATATACAGTATCTCACAAAAGTGAGTACACCCCTCACATTTTTGTAAATATTGTACTATATCTTTTCATGTGACAACACTGAAGAAATGACACTTTGCTACAATGTAAAGTAGTGAGTGTACTGCTTGTATAACAGTGTCATTTTGCTGTCCCCTCAAAATAACTCAACACACAGCCATTAATGTCTAAACCGATGACAACAAAAGTGAGTACACCCCCAAGTTAAAATGTCCAAATTGAGCCCAAAGTGGCAAGGAAAGGGAGGAGGAGAGCGTACAACCCCCCACCCCCTCCTTCTGAACAATACCAAGCTACCCCACAGGCAATGCACCTTATCCTCCAGTTAATGAGAAAAAGGGCCTCTACCCCAAAACCCTGTCTCAGTAGTTGTGGGTATAATTAAGGTACCCAGAGATACTGCCTCACCATGTGAATGAGTCAGGGTTACTATGTACTATGTACCACCTATCCATTCACATATTTGGATTTTTTTTTTAAATGGGCTTCCAGAATTTCCTGCCCTCAAACCCCCACAACCATTTAGTCAGGGTAATAACAGAGATAAAGTAGTTTGCCAGGGGGTCCCCTCATGTTGAGGGCATGTGACCTGGTATGTTCTGGGAGGGAGTGCATGCTGCTCCCACCTTTTTTGGCCTGCCATGCTACATGCTCAGATAAGGGCCTGGTGTGGATTTTGGGGAGGACCCCATGATTTCTTTAATTGATTTTTTTGCAGGAGTTTCCCCTTTAAAACCCCCAATAGAATTTCAAATTCAAACTTAAAAAAAAAAAAACAAAATCTAAGATTTGGTTTTTAGGTACATTCGCCCATCATTGGTTTTGATTATGTACTCTACTCTCCTTGGTTATGAAAGTTGTGTTTTGTTCTTTTTGCATTTTTTGTCTAAGTAATCAATGCCCATCCTCTTTTTTTATGTTGTTCTTGTTCGGTAGTAACTAATAGTAGTCACAACCTAATAGTCACTACCCACTAAATTAGATTTAGTAGGTAGTGATGGACTACATAAAAGTATGCTCTAGTTTTGGGGTCGGCACCCAGTCGATCGTGGCTAGATGATGGGTAGATCGCGTCTCTGCATTGCCAACCCCGGGCTAAACTGCTCCTTCCCAGTGGCGTACTGGGCAGACCAGGGTGAGAAATTCCGGGGTAGAGAAGGAGAGAGCCAGCCGGGTTGAACAGTGGAGGAGATTTTCTATGACACTGAGCTACCTCTCTCACTGAAGCAGCTCGTGTGAGCTAACTGGGGCTGCCGAGGTTTCTTTAGCAGTGTGTAACACATAGAAAAAGAAAAAACTTCAGCCCCACTGAACCCACACCAGCTGTGCTGCTTTAGTGAGAGAATTAGCTCAGTGCCAGAGCAAGTCTCCTCCTGTTCTTGCAGTTTTGCACCCTGGGGGTTGGGAGGGAAGGGATGAGGGGGTTTTCCTGTATTGAGGCACCTGAACTGGGAAGGGAGATCTGTACTGGGTGGGGGGAGGGCGTTCAGTATTGGAAAGCTGGTTGGTCTGTGCTGGACAGGGAGTCTGTACTGAGTGGGCTGAGAGATAGGTTAAGGGAAGTTAGGGGATATCTCTATCATGTGGAACCTGGGTAGGGAGTAAATTGCACTGAGCAGAGGGGGTCATTTTGGTGGTACTTTGTGAAGTAGTCTGTGCGTTAGGGCTTTTTAGCACTAGTGGTTGGGGGCAGTAAAACCCCTCAACTGAGCCGCAGTTTGACCACTGTGGTCACAATGCTTTTGTTCGCGGCCCTGAAAGAAATTATAGTTCTTTACTTATTATTGGCAGCTTGGTAGTAAATTTGTTTCTAGAAATAAACAAAAAGGTGCACCCCAGAGATCTTTGATCTCTTTCATCTTGTTCAGGTAGATCTCCACCTCTAAAAGGTTGCCTACCCCTGCTCTAGTCAAATCTAAATATTTGCCAGTAAAACATGTCTGACTACATGTTATTTCTAGGTTTCATCCCAGCCTTGGTATTTTGATCCCCTTGGTTTATGTATCTGTGGTTACTGGTTACATAAGCAAGAATTTCCTAATTGAAATATACTATTTTTTCATTTACTGTATGAAAACATTGTGAAGGGAATTTGTACATTGTTGGCTCATGCTGCAAAGAGTGTTCTATTCCGTTTGGTTGTGTGCAAACACTTTGAAATGCCAAGAAGATATTATGCAAAACAGAAAAAGGTAGCCCGACTGCCACACACCTCACCCAGCCCGAGTGGTAAGCAAGTAAAAGCAGCCTCAGCTCGATACATCCAGACCACAGCTCCAACATGTTTCACCCTGCCCTGGGGCTTAATCATGGAGAAGAGGGTCTGCTGGTAGCAGGGGAATAAATACCAACACCAGCCACCTAAATATTCATGTAGGTAAACCTCTCAAAAAATGTAAAGGGACAAGTAGCTGAAAGAATGCACCATTTAGCATAAATCTAAGCCCTTGAAAAGCAACCATAGACAGGAAATTCACGTGTGGTATTGCAATAATGATAACAAATAGATAATTTAGTATGCATTTACTGATGCAAAAAGTAAATAGAAGCTTAAGTGTCCATTCACACTACCGCGACTTGTCAGGCGACTTGTCAGCCTGACAAGTCGCGGTCCGTCGCGGTTCCGTCGCGGTCCATGCAGTGCTACAGGACCCGTTCTAATAGGAGCGACACAAGTCGCTCCGACTTAGAAAAAGGGTCCTGTACTACTTCGGGGCGACTTCGGAGCGACTTGCGTAGACATTCATTATATGAAGTCCGTGCAAGTCGCGCCGAAGTCGCGGTGCACGCGACTTCACAGGTCGCCCCCGAAGTCGTGCCGCGTTAGTGTGAACCGGCACTTAAACAATGAGTAGAGAAATAAACATATTATTAGTGAAAAATTAAATGCAGTAAAAAATAAAAAAATAAAATAAATGACAAACTGCCACAAGCAGTCCTACAAAAGCCTAATCTCCTGGTTAAAAATTGTTATTTGTTAATTTGATATTTATTCTGTTGTTAGTTATTGGAGTTCACTTTAAAATATGTAGTACAAAAAAACTAAAAAACATTTCTTGAAGGAGAGGAGGTATGCTTAAATGGTGAGGATGGAGTTTGTTCCATAATTATAAACCTATATGGTAATTTCCAATCGTAAGGCTTAGGCAATTTTCCTACAATTTTTTGTACAATTTTCTTTAGATTTACCTTTAACTATGTAGTACAAGGGCCTGCCTTATAGTATACAATTGAAAGTGTTGTTTTGTTTTGACCTCATATTAAATTAATTTTGGTAAATCTAACAGAAAATTGTACAAGAGAATTGAACATGTATGGCCAGCCTTAGTCAAGAATTACAAAAAAAGGTCCAAGGTTTACAAAAGGAAAGAGAACAAAGACCCTATGCAATGTCTCATGCCAGTAATAATATTTTATACACAAATGTAGGGAGAGATATTGGGTGAGATAAGGGTTTAAAACTACAGAACTAACTGTTCTACATTTTGTGTATGAGCCGGATTTGAGCATATCTATTCCATTCAAAAAAATTGGCTTGCTAGCATGAGTTGGTCTCAGCCTTTGCAAGGCACTTAGTCTGTTTTCCTTAAAGAGGTTGTCATTGGTGTTGTCTTTGCATTTCCTTTGGTACAGGGGGCATCTATCACAATGCTTTTACAAAGATGTGGCGCACACTGTTCAAGTGGTTCACAAGATATTATGCACATAAATAATTTTAATAACTAATATTTACATGGAGAACCTTCATTTGTACTATTGTGGTAGCAGGTAGGTTTTTGGGCCATAGTGACCTTGAATGAAGAGAGGTAATACCTAACACTTCTGGAGCATTTTTTTTAAAGAATCGGTTGTACTGTTCCACTCCACTTGCCAGCAGTTTGTTTCTCATCTGTGACAAGTAAAATAGCAGATTGCAAGTGCACATATAAATCAAGTCTTTGATAGCAATTATTTGAAGACACCTGTTATTTAGCCCAGGTGATGAATCCGGCGTAGTTTGCTTCCCTTTGGGAAATGTCTGCATTTCATGGCAAAGTTATTTCTAGCACTGTAATTTTCTAGGCATGTGTTGCATAAGCTTGTGATCACCATCTAAATTTATATGCATTTTCTCACACACAAAGTAGTTTAATCCCCAATAATGTCCTGAAAATGGAGATGCTTTCTGACAGCTACATTCTCATTAGATGATCACCGTTAACTATTAGCTTATTTTCCTGTAGAAACTATTTTCTTGAATTCCACGGCTATGTTTTACTGAAATGCAATTTTGGCTTTGCTCAGAGCCTCAGACAGTTTCAGGCATCAATTTTTTTTCTACTATTTCTTATACAAGATGATTAAATAATGTTACATTTTAATCAAACACCCATAAAGTTAAAATATTCTTAACTTCCATTTGTCCCTCCATTAGTGGCCAGCTGTCTAGTCCTACATTTTTAATTTTTTTTTTTCAGTATTGCTCAACTGTACCGAAAAAAATAAATAATTTGAAATGTACAGGTAGGTCAATCTTATGTGGCCCACAAAGCCACTGCATTACCCCAAACAACTGAGAATTTGTCAGTATGCTTCCGTGAACGCCTTTTTAAATAAACATTATTTTCTCACCCCAGATCCAACCACTGCCTCACTAAAAAATGACCGCCAGATCAATTTCTACTACTACTGCAAATCATTCTTGCAGATAAACAAATACTGGCAAAGGCCTAGTAGTTTCCTGGACCTAAATTGGTAGAAACCAAAAATAGGCTTGCACAAGCCATGGTCCATGGTAAAATAGAAGCCACTCCTCCCATGCCCGCCTCCAGGACTTTTCCAGAGCCTCTCCAATCCTATGGAACTCCTTACCCTTATCTGTGCGATTATCTCCCACTCTATTAGCTTTTAGGCGATCTCTGAAAACCCTCCTTTTCAAAGAAGCCTATCCTACCAGCCCCTAATAAATGTACCTCCATTTTCTCCATCAACCCATCCCCCACAGTTATTGCCTTTTGTTTCACTTTACCCTCCCTTCTAGATTGTAAGCTCCAACCAGCAGGGCCCTCTAGTTCCTCCTGTATTGAACTGTATTGTAACTGTATTGTCTTCCCTCACATTGTAAAGCGCTGCGCAAACTGTTGGCGCTATATAAATCCTATCAGGGGCGTAACTACAGGGGTTGCAGGGGCTGCAATCGCTACCGGGCCCCATGCTCCAGGGGGCCCGGTAGCAAACCAGTGGGTGAACTTCTAGGATCTCAAAGGTCACACTTGCGACCGGGCCCTGGCATTTCACCACTGTGGGGAGGCCCCAAGATTGCAGGAAGGGGGCCCACTGCAGAACTTGTGAAAGGATCCTGATGCGGGACCATAATAAAAGGCCATGCAATGAGAGTAAAGAGCCCCAGGATTAGTGGGAAGAGCCCCAGGCTTGAAGGGAAGGGCCCCGGCCAGGGGTCTGGGGGGCCCTTCATGGTTTCTTGCATCGGGGCCCTGAAGGTTCTAGTTACGCCTCTGAATCCTATATAATATAATAATAATAATAATAATAATAATAGACCACATCTCAAAATTTACCAAAATAATGAGGCAGCTGTGGCTAACCCTCTTTCTTCCTCCTGGAACTGATTCCTCCCTGTTAGAACCATGAACAATACGTTATGGCATTGACCATCCCGTATATTGCTTCTAAGTGATATATGGACCCCCTGGATAGTCCCTTCCTTCTTCCCCTCCTTGACTCTAACCCCCCCCCCCTTTTATTTCCTCATACAAATTTTCACCTTAGACTTCAATTTTTTTGACAAAGTTTTATTCACCACCTCTGGATCCAAAGGATTTACCCCCTTAATGATCAGGCCATTTTTTGCGATACGGCACTGTGTTTTTTTAACTGACAGTTGCACAGTCGCGCATTGCTATACCCTAATAAAATTGATGTCCTTCTTTTCCCACAAATAGAGCTTTCTTTTGGGGGTATTTGATCACCTGTGTGATTTTTATTTTTTGCTCTATAAACAAAAAAAGAGCGACAGTTCTGAAAAAAAAAAATATATATATTTTATACTTTCTGCTATATAACATTATTAGCAAAAAAAATTTCAAAAGTCAAATTTTTTCATAATTTTAGGCCAATTTGTATTCGGCTATATATTTATGGTAAAAAAAAATCCCAATAAGTGTATATTGATTGGTTTGCGCAAAAGTTATCGCATCTACAAACTAGGGGAAAGATTTATGTCATATTTATTTTTTATTTTTTTTACTAGTAATGGCAGTGATCAACGATTTTTAGCGGGACTGCGGCATTGCCGCAGACAGATCGGACACCTAACTGACATTTTTGACCCTTTTGGGAGGACCAGTCACATTACTACAGTAATCAGTGCTAAAAATATGCACTGTTACTGTACTAATGACACTGGAAAGGAAGGGATTAACACCAGGGGCAATCAAAGGGTTAAATGTGTCCCTAGGGGGTGCTTTCTAACTGTGGGGGGATGGGCTTGATGCATGAAAACAGAGACCTGTGTTCCTAAATAAGAGAAACAAAGGATCCCTGTGTTCATAACTGACAGAACAATGGTCTGCCGTGTTTACTCTGTCTCCACAGGGAGCGATTGCAGGGGTCTGGTGGCAATCGCGGCCACCGGACCCACTGATCAGCTCCCCCTGTGGCGAATGGGCCACGTCGTTTCGTGGAACTGAGCCAACCTGCCGCCGTAGAACTACTCTGGTCAGCAAGCGGTTCAACTGAGATTTACAGCAGTTTACTCTTCTCCTTTTAATGTCTTGTGCATATACATTTGTTAATAAACTTGTAAACTTTTACAGCATTGTCGTGTATAACACTTTATGATGTTTGTCACCCTCAGACTACATAATAGTCTGTATATTTTCTTACCTATAATTAGTGCTTTAAGTGGCCCAAAAGAGGTGCCAGTGCTCTATTATAGCCTATACATTTTTTTCGCCCCCCACCCCACATCAGGGTCCCCAGAGAGCACCCCCCCCCTGGCCTGGGCTGTGACTCCGGAGCAGGGGGACTCACTGGTGGTGACTGGTCTGGCTCTGGAGTGGGAAATATTCTTGGGGGGGGGGGCAATTGAGGGCGCAGATGTCCAAAATGAGCGTCCTGGTACGCTAAGGCGCACGGGGAGGTGGCGGTATGCTCAAGAGCCATATTTGGAAGTGGCGGTATTGAGTACCAGTGCATACCGGCCCACTTAAAGCACTGCCTATAATTGTTTTTGCAAACTCTTTATTAAAAATAAAAATATTGAACAAGAAAATATATACTTTTCATGCATTGTTTGATGTATCATCCTACCTCAGCTGCTGCTAATAGTGCTAATAAGATCAGTCCCATGTATGCATAGTTGGTTGTCAGGCAAGTACAGCACAAATCATCTAAATAGGAATATGAAGTCAGATGCTTTTCATTACACTCATAAAACAGCTATGTCTGACCCTATGAAGATTGGGCTTAGCTGAATTTCCCATGCTGCCCCAGAGATCATTTGGGGTCTTCATACCCCCTTGTATTTTTTTTTTTAAACAAGCAGGAATTAGTTGCATGTATTCCTTTAGTATTTCTTTGCTATTGCAATCTGCAGGTTTAGAAAGGTCATGAAACAAGGGGTCATCTTCGATGGCTATTTCCACAAATCCTTTCAAATAGTGCCTAAACAGCAAGGGTCGGAATGTTATAAGGTTTTTTTTTTTTTTATTATTTTGCTGAAAATAGAAAACTTCTAATGAGCATGTGTAGACATCCATTTAAGAGGCCAACCATGCCCTGTCCATATCAAGATTCACTTCAAACAGATCGATCGCCCCATCCACTATTTATAAGATTCAATGAAACCTATTAGTAGTGGTCCCAAAATGTTCACTTCAAGGCCAGGAGTATATAAACACATTCCCAAATTGTTGAGTTAACTTGTTTACAGGAAGCGTACTGCTACAGCATACAAAGACAAGGAAAATGTGCACTTCCAATGTTTTGGCAACAGTTTGGGGAAGGCCCTTTTCCTGGTACAGCCTTAAGCCATGGTTTGACAAGTTTGGTGTGGAGGATCTCAAGTGACCTGCAAAGAACCCTAACCCAAACCCAGTGAACACCTATAGGATGAAAAATAACCAGGTCTTCTCATTGAACATTACACACATTACAAAATCTTATGGAAAACCTATCCAAAAGGGGAAAGGCTAAAAAAACTGCAAAGGAAGTGGCAGAGCAACTTCAAATTAATGAACATGATTTTTTTAATGTGATGTTCAACAAGCTCATACAGGTGTGATATTAACAACTTAAGCCCCGGAAGATTTTACCCCCTTCCTGACCAGGCCCTATTTTGTGATTCGGCACTGCGTGATTTTAACGGACAATTGCGCGGTCATGCGACGCTGTACCCAAATGAAATTGACGTCCTTTTTTTTCCCACAAACAGGGCTTTCTTTTGGTGGTATTTGATCACCTGTGCGATTTTTACTATTTGTGCTATAAACAAAAAAAAAAAACGACAATTTTGAAAAATTAACAATATTTTTCAAATTTTTTATATGAAATTCCCCCCCAAAAAAATGTAAAAATCTAAATTTTTTAACATTTTTGGCCAATTTTGTTTTCTGCTACATATGTTTGGTAAAAAAAAAAAATCGCAATAAGCGTATTTTGATTGGTTTGCGCAAAAGTTATTGTGTTTACTAACTCAGGAAAAGATTTCTGTCATTTTTGGTGTTTTTTTTTAACGAGTAATGGCGGCGAGCTGCGTTTTTTTTTGCAGGACTGCGACATTGTTGCGGACAGATCAGACCCTTGACTGACATTTTTGACACTTTTGGGGGTACCAGTGACATTACTACAGTAATCAGTGCTATACATTTGCACTGTTACTGTAAAAATGACACTGGCAGGGAAGGGGTTAACTTTATTGATGATGCAGGGGTTATGTGTGTCCCAAGGGGCGTGCTTCTAACTGTAAAGGGGTGTGGCTAGTGATGTAACCACAGAGACATACGATCCTACATAGCAGGATCGTATGATCTCTGCAGTTAGATCAGGCAGAATGACAGGCGGCTTTGTTTACATTAGCCGCCTGCCTTTCTCCCTCTCCACGGGGAGATCGCGAGTGACCGGCGGACATCGGGTCCGCCGGTCATACACACGGACTTGTTAGGGGAACGAGCGGGGGTGGGAGCGCACCTCCGGCGGCGCGCGCTCGCCCCCTAGAGGCTCACAGGCTAGCGACGTAGTCCTACGTCCCTTTGCCTGTACAGGGGCTGACCGCCGCAGTAAATAGTCGTGTGGCGGTCGGCAAGCGGTTAAGATGTCAACACACCTTTGGCCATATATAGTACATTTGCTCTTGGTCATTTGAACATGGAAACTACAAAGCATCTCAATAGAAAATCTATATTGTGCGCAGCAAAACAGTTGAGTATAGGCCTGTGCAGGACGGAAATAAGTGGAAATAAGCATCTTCTCATTATCTTAAATGACCGCTAAATCTACAATAAAAGCTGATCTCTATAAAGATCTATATCTGTCTTTGAAGATACCATTTATAATACTCATGCTGACAAATGCATAATTATATATTGTATACATAAATATACGTTCCAATACTTTGGCACAAAGTTGTGCTAGCATGCATTCTTTTACTGTGTAAATTAGTGTAACCTGTTTCATGTTATAAGCCATTTCTGTTTGGTTTCAGGCTGAGTGTTATGTCAAACTGGACTACTTAAGACGAAATAAATTATATAGACTACCGTCCCACTAGATTAAAAATGATTAATGTGCTTTAATCTTGTTCAGATCTTAAAATGTAAAGGTTTAGAACAATATTGTCAAAAAAGCTATCTTGTATTGGAGATGGTAGATTTAATACATTTCTTTTGGTTTAAGTAAATAGGACCCAATTTTGTACAACAATCTCCCAGTACAGTGCTTTTCTAAAGCTACCTTGTCACTATCTTAAAAGAATGCAATGTCAAAGACCTTAAATGGAAAAGCTGAATATTTTTCTGTCTGGTGAATGGTGAGGAAGGGCCATCTTACCACATGGGCACGGTGGGCAGTTGCCCAGGGGGCCCACCTGCCCGGGGGGGGGCCCACCTGCCCAGCGACCCATCCCCAGCCAAGCATTAGTCCCGATTCCCGTGTGCATCCCGCCACCAAACTTAGCAGGTGGGAAGCCCCTGTCGGGCCTGCGCTGCTGTCAGGCCACTTAGGCTGTGGAGAGGAAGCCCACAACTGCAGGAATCCACGAGAACAGGCACACATAGGACAGTCAAGTCTGACTCCTGTTTGTGTGTGTGTTCACCAGTCCCAGCCGCCGAATTTGGAAGCTGTCATTATCCTGCCACTGCTGTACCAATAAATATGGCCTTATCGATAATTTGCATTTTTATTCTCGTGGGTGATTGTGTATCCAGGGCACCAGTGCACTGCATTGCCCGGGGCCCTTTAATGCTCTTAAGAGCCGTTCACATTGTGGCAATCCGACTTAGGAGGCGACCTGTGAAGTCGCGTGCAGCGCGACTTCGGCGCGACTTGCACGGACTTCATAAAATGAATGTCTATGCAAGTCGCTCCAGGTCGCCCCGAAGTAGTACACAAACCTTTTTCTAAGGCTTCTTTCACACGGTCCGCCTCCGCAGGTGGATCCGTGTTGCTCAGCGGGGATCGATCCGCGATCCCCGCTGAGCCGGGCGGATGACAGCTCCGTCTCCGCTTGCAGAGCGGAGAGGGAGGTGTCTCAGCACCCGCTGCCCTCTATGGGGGATAGGATGAGAGCGGACCGCTTGTCCGCTCGCATCAGATCCGCTCCGCTCCGATTACTGAACGGATGGAAAAATAGGGTTTCCATCCGTCCAGATTTCAGCACAGGATCGGATGCGGATGGCAGCGGGTGTCAGCGGAGGTGACCTCCGCTGACACCCGCTGCCCCATAGAGCTGCATGGAGGATCCAATCAGATCCGCCTAAAAAACTGACAGGCGGATCTGATCGGACCGCCCGTGTGAAAGAGCCCTAAGTCGTTAGAACCGTTCCTGTATTACACAATGGATCGCAATGGTCCGCGACTTGTCAGGCTGACAAGTCCTATTGGTGTGAACGGGCTCTTGATGGCACTGTAGTGAGGTGCTTTAGGTGCAGCTGTTATCCAACATTTTCAGGTGTTTCACCTCCCTCCCACTGCCCCTATGTCACATAGTAGCACAGCCCCTGTAGTTCTTTAACCGCTTGCCGACCGCCGCAAGTACATATACTGTGGCGGTCAGCCCCTCACAGGCAGAGTGACTTATCGGTACGTCACTAGTCTGTGAGGCTGCGGGGAGCGAGCGCGCGCCGGCGCGCTACCACTCCCGCGCGGTCACGGACCCCCCCCGCGCCTGTCATTCTCCCCTGTGTAGAAACACTGATCATACGTTTCTACTATGTAGGACCGTTGATCAGTGTTCCTACAGCTCAAGCCACTGCCAATCACAGTTAGAATAACGCCCCTAGGGACACACACAGCCCCTCCCTCTCAAATAAAGTTAACCCCTTCACTGCCAGTGTAATTTTACAGTAACAGTGCATATATATAGCACTGATTACTGTAGAAATGTCACTGGTAACCCCAAAAGTGTCAAGAATGTCAGTCAAGGGTCCGATCTGTCCACCCCAATGTCGCAGTCCCGCAAAAAAAATCGCAGATCTCCGCCATTACGCGTTAAAAAAAAAACAACAAAAATGACAAAAATCTTTCCCTTTGTTAGTAAACGCGATAACTTTTACGCAAACCAATCAAAATAAGCTTTTTGCGATTTTTTTACCAAACATATGTAGCATAAAACAAATTGGCCGAAAATGTTAAAAAATTTTGACTTTTACTTTTTTTTTTGGAGAATTTCATAAAAAATGTGAAAATATTGTTATTTTTGCAAAATTGACGCTGTTTTTTTGTTTATAGCGCGTGATCAAAAAATCGCACAGGTGATCAAATACCACCAAAAGAAAGCTCTGTTTGTGGGAAAAAAAGGACGTCAAATTCATTTAGGTACAGCATCGCACGACCGCGCCATTGTCCGTTAAAGTCACGCAGTGCCGAATCACAAAATACCCCCTGGTCTTTTAGCAGCCAAATCCTCCGGGGCTTAAGTGGTTAAGCAACCAAAGATTTGTTTGGCCATCTGCCAGGCAGGTTGGTTTTTAACCTATTTCTTAACAGGGTCGCCTGCTGTTTTAGAAAAGGGGCAGGGTCGCTGTAAGTGCAGAACAAGGAAAATAGCAAAAAAAAAGTTGAGATGTTTTAAAATGATAATCACGGGCATGACACACCGTTTCTTCAAAAGTTTGAACTATGTAAAAGAAGCAATAACACTAAAAAAGAAAACACCCTTTATACCTGTGTGACTAATGTATAGCATTATTCTATCTATTACACGCCCGGTTTCACTCCTTTCTCTTAAAAAGTAAAGAGCAAAAAAAACATTAAAGTGTTACTAAACCAAAGACCCTGCATTCACTATATCTGTTCTCATACAGTACACAGCACCTGGAAATGCAATAGCTTTAGTAAATATAAACTGCTAAATACCTACTAAATGCCAAGGGGCTGGGCTAAATGCCAATGCTGGGCTGCTCCTTGAGCCCGCACCACTCATTCTCCGCATAGCAGTCTTGTGACTTCTATCAGTGTCTGGTTAAAGCTTGTAGGAGGAGTATTCATTCTCCTCTCCCTGTCTTATAAGGCTGCAGGACCCCTGATCCCCTGTTTGGACAGTGCTGATTGGCCCTGTGCTGATCACATGCACTCCCCCAAGAAAAAAAAAAAACACAATTAAAGCAATACACACCAAACTAAGTATGTGCAGCTTGTCCCCAAGACTCTATTCTATCAGAAGGTGGATTGGGGACAGTGGAAGAAAGGGAGGAACAGAAAACACAGGATCAAACAGCTTTTTTACCCAATGCAGAGGATTAAAGTAGTTGTAAAGGCAGCAGGTTTTTTTTATCTTAATGCAGTCTATGCATTAAAATAAAAAGCCTTCTGTGTGCAGCAGCCCCCCTCTTAATTATCTGAGGTCCATCTAGTTCCAGCGATGTTTCACAAGAGACTCGGCTGTCCGGGACTCCCCTCCTCATTGGCTGAGAAAGCAGCGTGGCACTATTGGCTACTGTTGCTGTCAATCAAAGTCAGTGAGCCAATGAGGAGAGAGAGGGGGCAAGGCCGGGCCACTGCTCTGTGTCTGAATGGATACACAGAGCAGCTCGGCTCGGGTGCCTCTGTAGCAAGCTGCTTGCTGTGGGGGCACTCAAAAGGAGGGAGGGGCCAGGAGAGCCAGTGAGGGACCCCAGAAAAGGAGCATATGGGCTGCTCTGTGCAAAACCAACTGCATAGAGGAGGTAAGTAAAACATGTCTGTTATTTTTCACGAAAAAAAAAAAAAAAAGACTTTAGTATCACTGTAACCCCTAAGGTTCCGCAGTGAGCATAACAATCATGCTTTACTGCACATACAGACTGATTTTACTGTTGTGGGTTTTGTAATACCTTAAAAAACAAAAGGTGATCAAATTACTGGTAAGTTTTTCTTGCAAAGAAATTGTGAAAAGTTTTTTTTTATTAATGGTAACTGCAGTTTAAAGGTATTTTCATTTTAGTCTGGCCATACACTGATAGAATTTCATTGGAAATTATTCATTTTAGGACTGCTCTTTTAATTTGTTATCACCCAGGGGAGAATTTTTGTACGAATGTGAATTTGAAAATCTATATGTGTATGGCCAGCTTTAGACACACTTTGTCAAAAATGAGTGGAGATACTACCTAGAGAAGCCATATAAACAAGCCGCACAACTAATATTCTTATGAAAAACAGGCATATCAATTCAGACCATCAGAGATTGGCCTCATAAATTGTGTAGAAATCTGCTGCCCACTACTGTTACCTGCTAATAACACAGTGCTATATATAATGATGTATTACCACTTCCTGTCTTGGGGAGGGGCTTTTAAAACCCCAGAAGGAAAAAAGTGAAGAGAGTGACAGAAAACTGAGCCACAAGGCTCATACACACAGGCTATTGCTGCTGTATTTTAACCCAGATCAGAAGCAGAGACTTTAATGCAAGTGTTCCTATGTCCCAATAGTTTAACTGCAGCTGCCCATAGCTTCTTCAGTGTATTTTTGAATCCTAGTGACAGATAAGCCTCTGTCCTATTGTTGTTATCCCACATGCACAGTGCCAGATAGCTAGGTCTGTTCTACTATATATCTGTATTGGTCACATTCAAGTATATTGGTAGGCAAACCTGTTTATTGCAATATAGTTTATATGCACCTCCTGTTATTCTAGTTAACCCTGTCACTTCTGGTCTGGTATTCTTTAGCCAGTTTTAGCTTAGGGCCCAATATCAACATAGGTTAGAGCCAGGCATTCAATGGCCCCTTCTGGTGGTTAGAGGTCCAGGCTGGTTGGACTAAAGTTGAGGATTCCCCCCATGATTGCTGATCTTGTCTTCAGGTCTCTTACACAAAAACAAATGCCACATCAGGGGCCCCTGCAACCGGACTTTGCTACAGCATTCATCTGGAGGTATCTCTGTTATTAACTATATTCCTCTTCTCATATAAAATTTGTATTAATTCTACAGTATACTGGCGTGCATTTGGTCAAATGCTGATTACAGTAGTTCTTATGCTCTCAATTACTCTCAAACCCACTATTCCAGTTAGCGAAGATTCTGGTTCCTTTATTTACCTACAGGTTTAGTACACTTTTATGTGTGAGGAGCGTTATTTCTCATAACCCCTACCCCCCCCCCCCCCTCATAAAAAAAGGAAGCTACATATGTAAGCAACAGTGTTTGGGTAAGTGCCAGTATTTGCCCTGTTACTGTATCCTTCCTGCATTCCCTCCAGCAATATGCGTGCATTCAAATAATACATAAAAAAAACAGGCCACTTTTTGGTAGATGTGATAATAAGTCAAATCATGCTTGTTCAAACAAGTACTAAAACAGGAAAGAGATGAGCTTGCAATAATCAAAGCTTTGGCAATTAGATATTAATGGGATTTATGCAAAGAGCAATGAGCTAATTATGATTTGTTTCCTTAATCTGTTGCCACTGAATACATTGATTGAATCACAGCTATTCTAAATCTGTAGTTCAATGTTTAAGAGAACTTTTTGCCCATATTGATATATTGCTATATATCTCTCAATCTTTAGTACTGTTTTTCGAATCTTTCTTTAAAAAGCTCAAGTATTTGCTTTAAAAGAAAACCATACTGAGAACAAGCTGCAATTACTGACTTCTATGGGTGCAACTAATGATTATTTTCATAATCAATCGATTAATTGGATAAAAAATGAAAAAAAGGTTTGATGTATAATTTAATTCATATGTAACATTTAAAAAAAAAGACAATTTATTCTTAAATATCTTTATGTAAATATAAATATCCAGCTATATGGTTAGGGAGCAAAATAATACACTCTCAGAAAAACAAACAGACAGAAGATATATATATATATATATATATATATATATATATATATATATATAGTAGAAATTGAATCTGGGACATATCATCAGACCCCGAGATCAACATTTTTATTAAAGAAAAAAAAATGTAAAGAGACCTAAAACACTGTTTTGATTTTCAGACAGGATTGTAATATAAAATTATGCGTGACAGATTCCCTTGGCATAGGCAGGTAGCTTAACACAAGCTCCCTGCACCTGCTGTCACTTATGCTATCCATACACAGATACATTTTTCCCTGGAAAATGATCATTTTAGGAAAGTGGGGTTAGTGGGGTTAAATCGACGCTCATTTTCGACCACAGTCATGGGAAAATATGAAGGGGCAGAATAATAAACAAACTAATCTAACACATTTTCGGACAGTGTCTGTGGTTTTTGTTCAGAAATTCCATCAATTTTAAAATTGAATGTTAAAAGTAACTGAAATTTTCTAAAGACATTTGTCCATTCATCGAATTTACAAAGATTTTTCCTATGAATATTCATAGGAATTATCTAGTCCAAAAATCTAAATCATCTATGGGCAGCATAGGACATTTAGTAGCAGCGGCATGCTTCTTTTTAAAATCACTGGTCATGATGGGATTAAAAAATAAAAATCAGTACAAAAACAGAAGATAATCACTACTATAAGGGGTCAATTTATATTGTCTAAAATAAAAATAATAATAATATATAAATATATAACACTATATTATATATATATATATATATATATAAAATAAAAATACCCAGAAGTCAAATATACAAGGCATTGTACCTGGGAGTCTGACATGAAGCTTTATGAAGGGTGGAGGAAGGGGGGGGGGTATAAATCTTTTATATTAAAGTAATACTAAAGACTGAGACTTTTTTCATGGATATGATCATTTTATATAAAATGCACAATACTGGTAAACCTTTACTTTAAATGTAATTGTAATACCCTATATTACCTCCAGTATACCTCCAGTATATAAGGCTCCAGCTTCTATGGGTTCAGATGCTGATCTTCCCTGCACAGAGTCTTAAAGTGATTGTAAGCATTGGATTTTTTTTTAAACAACAAACTTGTCATACTTACCTGCTCTGTGCATTGGTTTTGCACAAAGCAGCCCTGATTCCCCTCTTCTGGGGTCCCCCACCAGCGCTCCTGGCTCCTCCTGCCTTCAGAGTGCCCCTATAGCAAGCCACAAAGTTTAGTATAGAGTGCCCCTAAAGCAAGGTTAAAAAAAAGTCTGCCTTTAGAATCACTCACTTCTCCTGCCCAGGACTATATGTCCCACAAGGCACTTTATGCACGATGGAAGTTTAATTAGGAAGATCACAAATATTAATGGACATTGTTTAAGCATTTGTTGCTTTATAAGTTTGTTCACTTTTAATGTGTTTATGTAATAGGTATATACATTGGTAGGGCTCTTTACACACACATATATATATATGATTTAAAGGCACCACATCTTAAAGAAGCAGCAACCCTACCAAGATTTAATTTGTTTTTTTTCCATTCGTTTTCATTTGTTTCACTTGCGTATTAATATATTTTATGTGTTTTTGGTATATTATTGTTTGGAACACATCCTAAGTGTGGGAATATGCATACATATACTGTATACATTTATAAATTTACAATGCACAGTAAAACATTCTGTGTTGCTGTGCCCCTAATTTTGAATGTCACCCCAGTGAACTAAGTCAATGCATCAAAGCACATGCTTTGTGGTGCACGGCATTGGTAAAATGGTGTATGCCTGTTTTTATCTGGATTGTGGTGCGTGGACAGCCTATTCAGTATAAATGGGCTGCCTTACACATTAAGGTGTGACTGAGCAGCACTAGAGACTAAAGAGGCCCTTTTTGTTCTGGTTCAACAGATAGCAAATATAAAGTGGTTCTCCACATTAAGGTAAAAAAACCTAAGTGCAGCTCTACTCTCCATTTACCCCTTTATACCCATTAGAGCATGATCTCGATCCAGCGCTATGCACAAGAGCAGCAGCTCTCTCTGCTCTCTCCCTTCTCATAGGCTCAGGGACAGCAGTGGGAGCCATTGGCTTCTGCTGCTGTCAATCACAGCCAGTGAGGAAAGAGTGTGGAGCGGGGCTAAGCTGCACTCTGTGTGTCAATGAACACACAGAGCATGGCTTGGAGGCAAACCCCAATGTGTGCCTTCCTAGGAAGTGGCTTGCTATGGTGGGCACTAAGAAGGAGGGAGAAGCCAGCGGGAGACCTGAGAAGAGGAGAATCGGGGCTACTCTGTGCAAGACCATTACATAGAGTAGATTGTAAGCTCTAACGAGCAGGCAGGGGCGGACCTACAGGGGTCGCAGGGGTCGCCATGGCGACCGGGCCCCATGCTGCAGGGGGCCTGAGAGGGCCCCCTGTATGTATAGATATGAGGAGCGGCAACCGCAGCTGAGACTGGAGCTCCCCGATCCTCAGCCGAACTGTAAATCGGCATCGAGGAAGCTGGTCTCCCTTAGGAAAGTGAAAGCAGTGTGTGCTGTGCTCTCTGCCTCCCCCTACAGTGCAATACCCGGCAGGAAGTTACAGGAAGAAGGTACTGTCCTCTCTCTCTCCGTTTTAAAAAAAAGGCTTTCTATGTGCATTTATGTATGTATGTATATGTATGCATGTATGTGTGTACTGTATGTGTGTGTGTATGTATGTATGTGTGTGTATGTATGTGTTTGTACTGTATGTGTATGTATGTGTGTATGTATGTATGTGTGTGTTTATATGTATCTATATATGTACTGTATGTGTGTGTATGTATGTGTTTGTACTGTATGTGTATGTATGTGTGTGTGTGTGTGTGTGTGTGTGTGTGTGTGTGTGTGTGTGTGTATGTATGTGTGTGTTTATATGTATCTATATATGTACTGTATGTGTGTGCATGTATGTATGTGTGTGTGTGTGTGTACGTATGTATGTATATGTATGTGTGTGTGTGTATGTATGTATGTGTGTGTATGCATGTATGTGTGTGTATGTATGTGTGTGTGTGCATATGTGCATCTATATATGTATGTGTGTGCATGTATGTATGTGTGTGGATATATGTACGTGTGTATATATATATATATATATATATATGTGTGTGTGTGTGTGTATATGTGCTTATATATGAGTATGTATATGTGTGTGTATGTGTGTACATGTGCGTTTATGTGTGTATGTGCACATTACTTTTAATCCTGACCCCATATATGTGTACAATCAGAACTATTTTTTTTTTTTACAGCTTGTTCATAGTACCAGCAAGAAAATGCTATCCCTCTTAAAAGCGATCCATGCTCATATCGCTTTTCAGAGGCATTTGACAGGAGGTGAAAAGGCAATATGTTGCCTCCTCACCGCCTGTTTTAACCCACTAATGCAGGGGTGGGGAACCTGCGGCCCACACAATCATTGCGTCCAGCCCCCCCCCCCCCGTGCCGCTGAGCCTGTGTATGCCAGCGGAGCTGTCAGAAGGAGCCGATGGCTCCATCCTGACAGTGCAAGTCACAGAAAAGCTTCAGAAAAGTGTGGACCCGGGGCGCAGAGCAGTTCGCCCAGAGCCCACCCAATTGTGTGACAATAGCGAATGAAAATTCGCTATTTTCACACGGATCCTCCTCTTAGCCAATCAGGAAGCGGGTCCAAGACCCGCTTCCGGATTGGCCGAAAGGCGAACACATGCCATTGGTCGAGGAGGAGGCGAGATGACTCGACGAGAAGCCGCCGCTGCAGGTAAGTGCACTGGCTTTCTGCATTGAAAGGGGGCACGCTGTGGTCAGTCTGCATTGAAAGGGGGCACGCTGTGGTCAGTCTGTATTGAAAGGGGGCACGCTGTGGTAAGTCTGCATTGAAAGGGGGCACGCTGTGGTCAGTCTGCATTGAAAGGGGGCACGCTGTGGTCAGTCTGCATTGAAAGGGGGCACGCTGTGGTCAGTCTGCATTGAAAGGGGGCATGCTGTGGTCAGTCTGTTAGAATAATATTGTAAAAAAAAAATAATTAATAAAGCAAATGGTAGAAAAATGTAATTAAAAAAAAAAAAACCTACTGACACCAATGGCAGAACTACCACACAAACATTGCACTTGCGACTGGCCCTGGCGTTCCGCCACCAGGCTGGGAGGGAAGGGCCCCGTCCGGGGGGCCCTTTATGGTTTCTTGCATCGGGGCCCTGAAGGTTCTAGTTACGCCACTGCGAGCAGGGCCCTCTGATTTCTACTGTAATAAAGTGTACTATAGTTGTACTGTCTAACCTCAAGTTGTAAAGCGCTGCGTAAACTGTCGGTGCTATATATAAATCCTGTATAATAATATTAATAATATTAATAGAGCAGACATGTTTGTTTTAAAAAATATATATATGGGTTTACAATAACTTTAACCACTTTAAGACCGCCCGTCGCAGTTATACTGTGGCAGGCAGCCGCTCCTGCACTAACCGCCGTAGGTATACGTCGGTCGCGTGCAGGTAGCTAGGGGGCGAGTGAGCGCCACCGGCGGCTCGCTCCTGTCCCTGCTCGTCAGCAGGGAAGCCGATGCATGGGGCAGGCGGCTCCGATTGCCACCTGACACCGGCGATCATTCCCTGCTGAGAGAGAAGAACGGTCAGCTGTTGTAAACACAGCCAACCGTTCTTCTCCCTGGAATGATCATAGAGCCCCTGTGCGCCTTCTATATAGGATCACATGTCTATATGATCCTTTTACAAGCCACGCCCCCCCACAGTTAGAATCACTCCCCTAGGCTCACATTTAACCCCTTGATCACTCACAATGTTAACCCCTTCCCTGCCAGTGTCATTATTACAGTAACAGTGCATATTTTTAGCACCGATTATTGTAGTAATGTCACTGGTCCCCGCAAAAAGTGTAAAAAATGTCAGTCAGGGGTCCGATCTGTCCACTGCAATGTCGAAGTCCCGCAAAAAAATTGCAGATCGCTGCCATTACTAGTAAAAAAAAAAAAAAAAACAATAAAAATTACATAAATCTTTCCCATAGTTAGTAGATGAGATAACTTTTGCAAAAAACAATTAAATACGCTTATTGCGTTTTTTTTTTTTTACCAAAAATATGTAGCAGAAAACAAATTGGTCTAAAATGTTAAAAAATTTCGATTTTTCTTTTTTTTTCTTTTTGGGAATGTTATATATCAAAATGTGAAAAATATTGTTTTTTTTTCCAGAATTGTCGCTCTTTTTTTGTTTATAGCGCAAAAAATTAAAATCGCACAGGTGATCAAATGCCACCAAAAGAAAGCTCTATTTGTGGGGAAAAAAGGACATAAATTTTATTTAGGTACAGCGCCGCACCACCGTGCAATTGTCAGTTAAATAACGCAGTGCCGAATCGCAAAATATGGCCTGGTCATTAAGGGGCGAATCCTTTCCGGTCCAGAAGTGGTTAAATGAAGGAGATTGGCTTTGATATCCAATGTCTCAGTGATAAGGACCTGTGTCGATGGGCTTTGGGTTTGGCATCAGTTTGAGATGCTTTGGCTTGCAGTTGACTTCCTCCTGACTTGCTTCAAGAGGGTTTTGCATTTACATAGACTTTTATGGGAATACAGCATCCATCTAAAGTGAACAAAAGCCCTAAGTCTTGTTGTTGGCGTGATGTTGTATATGCCTCTTTGGTTGGAACCCACTGTTTGTACAGATAAACTT
This sequence comes from Pelophylax lessonae, assembly GCF_965119305.1. Taxonomy (NCBI): domain Eukaryota; kingdom Metazoa; phylum Chordata; class Amphibia; order Anura; family Ranidae; genus Pelophylax; species Pelophylax lessonae. The sequence goes on from NC_138771.1 coordinate 345,313,332, forward strand.
TCGGCTTTCCATGCAAATTGGCATTTACAGGGAAGTCCCCTTTCTCTTTTAAAAGCTTCTTGACAGTTATAGCATAATCATCAAGTTAAAATCTGCAGCTGTTGAAAGAAAAATTATACTCCATAGCCTTCCATTATACTCCTAGTATCTGCTAGAGCCATAATAAAAAAAAAATGAAAACAATTTTGAAAATAGGTTTACATACAAAAAAAAACTACAATGGAGAACTTGAAAATGGGAAATGTCTGTGTAGTGGAATGCTGAAGCGGACTGGAAAATTGAATGATTAGAGTGGGCAATGTACTGTAATTTTTATCTGCCATCACTGTGTCACTCTGAGACCACTTCTTGTACATAATAGCAGTAACTACCTCCTTCTATTTTATGATTACCTAGACTGTCAGGTGTGATTGTACCCTTGTCATGAAGTATTATTACAGGGCACAGATACTTAAGATGTCATTCAAAAGATCACTTTAGAACAAAAAGAGGATTTAGAGTAGATGGCTAATGTAAATTACACTCAGTCAAGCCGCAGAGTAATATTACTTATTTCTCTATTCAATAGAAATACTTAATTCCAAAACCAGTTTTTTTTTTGCAATAACCAGTCTGTAGCCATATTTGTATTTCAATAATAGGAATGTGTGGGATAATGGGGTTGATTTGCCAAAGGGCCTATTTAAGGGAATAGGGCCACGCCACAACTACACTGCAACCATATGCAATGCATGCGGTGGTTGGGGGCTTTTAGGGGTTCAAACAGGTGATGAGGATGCAACATAACAGCTGCTTACCACCTGTCAAACGCCCAATTAAAAGCAAATCATCCTTGATCACTCTTCAACACGACGAACCTAGTGTAAATTAGCCCTCGGGACAATGCACCAAAAGCGCAGACGCGGTGTGTTTTTAATGCACTTTCTCCCAGTGACTTAAAATAGAAGGTGTGTTTTTGGTGCACCTTCCAGTGCACCTTTTGTGCAGGACATTTCAAAACACAGCGCTCCTGCAGAACAGAGATGTGAACAGTTACATAGGATTTATAGGGGAATATTGTTTATGCACCTTTGTCATGTTGGAAAGTGCATTTTAGAGTGGCAAAAGTGCACCAGTGTGAATAGAGTCTAAAGGTTCTCAGCAAGTTACATTGTTTATAAGGTTGAAAAAAAGACACAGGTCCATACAGTTCAACATATGTGTGTGCATGTGTGTGATTTCTATTCTCCACCTACACCAGTTACATATTCAGCATTTCTCTGGTTGTTTCTGCCCATGCTGAACTGCAGCATGCATAGCTCCAAACATACATATACATATATATATATATATATATATATATATACACAGTATATATACATGAGTATATGAATACACTATATTACCAAAAGTATTGGGATGAATGTCTTTACACGCACATGAACTTTAATGGCATCCCAGTCTTAGTCTGTAGGGTTCAACATTGAGTTGGTCCACCCTTTGCAGCTATAACAGCTGCAGCTCTTCTGGGAAGGCTGTCCACAAGGTTTAGGAGTGTGTCTATGGGAATGTTTGACCATTCTTCCAGAAGCGCATTTGTAAGGTTAGGCACTGATTTTGGAGAGAAGTCTCGACTCTAATTCATCCCAAAAGTGTTCTAGATCCATAAAGACATGGATGAGCGAGTTTGAGGTGGAGGAACTTGACTAGCCTGCACAGAGTCCTGACCTCAACCTGATAGAACACCTTTGGGATGAATTAGAGTGTCCAACATCAGTGCCTGACCCACAAATGTGCTTCTGGAGGAATGGTCAAACATTTCCATAGACACTCCTACAAACTAAGACTAGGATGCCATTAAAGTTAATTTTCGTGTAAAAGCAGCAGGTGTCCCAATACTTTTAGTAATATAGTGTATATACAGAATATATATATGTATATATATATACACACACACACACTATAGATTGCAGGTTGCAGCACAAAGCTCTTCAAATCTTTCAATAGTGAATCATCATCAATACAGCATTTTCGAGACTCCACCGAAAAGCCAGGCGTGTGTGACAGTTTCGGGATTGTTTCAGCCCTTCCTAGATCTGACACACATCTAAGGTTAATTACATAATAATCCCAATGCTCCATGAAGGAAA